>NC_083410.1:89209223-89361665 GCF_020745735.1 Hemiscyllium ocellatum
CCCAACTGATTAAGATCCCGTTGTATTCAGAGTATCACCTTCTAGCTTTCCACCACACCACCAATTTTAGTGTCACCTGCAAATTTACTAACCATACTTGCTGTGTACACATTCAAATTATTTATAATAATAATAAAAAGCAGTTGCCCCAACACTGATCCTTGTGCATAATGCTGATCACAGGCTTCCAGTCTGAAAAGCAACTATCCACCACTACCCACTGTCTCCTACCTTTGAGCCAGTTATGCAGCGAATGGTGTGAGTTCCCCCTATTCCATGTGATCTAACCTCACTAAACCGGTGCCTTGCAAAACGCCTTATTGAAGTCCATATGGATCACCATTCATCACTCTGCCTTCATCAATCCTTTACCTCACTTCTTCAAAAACTCATCAAGTTAGTGAGACATGATTTCCCAAACACAAAGACATCTTGTGTGTCCGTAATCAGTCCTTGCCTTGCCAAATACATGTAAATGCTGTCCTCAGGATTCCCTTCAACAACTTGTCCAACACCAATATAAGGTTCACCTGGTCTATAGCTTTCTGGCTTTTCCTTACCACCTTTCTTAATAGTAGCACCATGTTGGCAATCTCCAGTCTTCTGGCACCTTGTGGCAACCTGCATACTGATACAAATCACTTCCCTAGCTTCCTACAGTCTCGAGGTTACACCTGATCAGATCTTGGAACGTATCTTCTTTTTGCATGTTAAATTGTCCAGCACCCCTCCTCCGTTATTTTTATTGTCAATTTGCAAGAAATTGCTCTTTATTTCCCCAAGTTCTCAAGCTTCCATATCCTTCTCCACAGTAAACAGTGATGCAAAATACTCATTTGGTATCTCCCTCCTCCCTGTGGTTCCATGCATAGATGGCCTTGTTGATCTTTATGGGGCCCTAGTCTCGCACTAGTTACTCTTCTGTCTGTAATGCAGTTTTAGAATCCCTTTGGATTCTCCTTAACCCTACTTGCCAAAGCTATCGTGTGTCACCTTTTTGCCTTCCTGATTTCCCATTTCACTAAAAGGCTACTGTCCTCATACTCTTCTAGGGATTTATTCAATCCCTACTGTCTATACCTGACATATGCTACTTTCTTTTTCTTGACCAAACCCTCAATTTCTCTCTCTCATTCAGCATTCCCTACTCCTCCCACCTTATCCTACTCTGTTTAAATGAAGCTATTGTCTCTGGACTCGTCTTGTTGCATTTTTGAAGATTTCCCATTTTCCAGCTATCACTTTACTTGTGAATATCTGTCCCCAGTCACCTTTTGACAGTCCTGGACTAATAATGTCGAATTTGGCCTTCCTCCAGTTTAGAACGCTAACATTTAGATGCAGTTTATTCTTTACCATCACTGCTTTACAATCATGGAATTATGATGACGAGCTCCAAAGTGAATCCCCCTGACACCTCAGTCACTTACCCTGCCTTATTTCCCAAAAGAAGGTCAAGGTTTCCACCTTCTCTGGTCGGTACATCCACATGTTGAATGAGAAAGTTTTTTGAACACACTTAACAAATCCCACTCCATCCAAGCATTTAACACCAAGACAGTCTAAGTCTATGTTTGGTAAGTTAAAATCCCCGAACATTACCATCCTACTATTCTTACAGATAACTGTGCTCTGAGA
This sequence comes from Hemiscyllium ocellatum, assembly GCF_020745735.1. NCBI lineage: Eukaryota > Metazoa > Chordata > Chondrichthyes > Orectolobiformes > Hemiscylliidae > Hemiscyllium > Hemiscyllium ocellatum. Next base: position 89,210,862 of record NC_083410.1, read on the forward strand.
GTAAGTGGAGAGCCTGGAGATGCAGCCTGGTCCAGACCATGAGCTGGGTGTGTGGCCCTGAATGTACAGGGTCCTTGCTACAGCATTACAATGAGAGTTGTCAGTGCACACCAAGGGGCAGCATTGAAGGGCAGAAGGGTCCTGTAAGTGGGCGCGATAGATGACATGCGGATTTTTTGAGGCTGCCACGTGTTGGAATTCAATGTCTGAGGTGGGGAGCCTGTGAGCAATGCCCATGGACTGTGCCCTGAGATGTTGGTTTCCGGTCTCCAACGTGAAGTTCTTTCAGAGCAAGTGGTGAGCTGCATCCATGAATGGATGAGGTTTTTTTTTTGTTTGACTTAAGTATGTTTGAGAGTCTGGAAGTTAGAAGTCAGTAACTGTTTATTGCACTTTAGAATTCAGAGTATCATTATAAAGCCCCTCCAAAGACAGGACTGCTCCTTGTCCAACCTCATGACGTTGGAAATCTGTGTGTTTTCATCCAGGGTCCTATTATGGAGAATTAAAGACACCATTGTCAAATTACCAGCGACTCCCAGATTCCACAACTTTAAGAAAATAAAATCAGTTTATTTTTTAACTCGAAAAAATCGGACAGTGTATTTGGTTCAATGTTGGCAAAAGAATAAATTCAAACTCGATTGGGTTTTAATATCTCCTCAGATGCTGCCTGACCTGCTGTCCTTTTCCATTGCCACACTTTTTGACTCGCATAATTTAAACTGATTGGTTAAATGTGAATTGTGGTCAAAACAGCAACCAACTCAGGTATCCATTTCAAATCTGAATATTACATATTTTCAATTTTCCAGTATACTCTGCGATTGCCATCCACTCCATCAACACAGGTGTTTGTGCAATCTCTCAATTCAGAACAGCATTCACCCTCTCTTCAAGGTCCAGTACATGCCTTCAACTTCATAACAGATTGAACACCAGGATACTTTGAAATGATCTGCATAACCATGTGTGAAAAGTGCCTCTGGTTACTCAACGTCAGGGTTCCGAGCATTGAGTCTCTCCACGGCATACCAGATGAGAATTTCCTGCAGAATACTTTCCATGAAGTGGTTCCCCTTGAGAATACTGAAGGGGTGGCCTATCTGTCAGCTGGCTAGCCAGTCAAAAGTCACCCATCCTGTTAACGTATAAATATGGTGATTTGAACTGAGCACCCCACTACACCGACAGGCTCAAAAGCAAAGTACGGGGAAAGATGTAGTCTTCTCCCGAGTAATATATCTCGGTGAACTTTTGACAACAAATGAGGACAAAGCGAACTACAGTGAAAGTGACTGTCAGCCAGACAGAGAAGTCAAGGTCCACAAGTTGGTCACCTCATTGATACTGTGTATAGGAGTGTAGTGTGAGAAATGAGACTGGTAAGCAGCATCCAAGCATGGAAAACATTATCACATTGAAAATTATGATTAGTAGGTCTGCTGTTGTCATACCAACCAAGTAAAGGGTGATTCCTTTGGACAGACCACATCCTCCTCAGGACAGAAGGACAACCGTCAAGAGGTTAGCTACAAAGAACATAGCAAAATCTCCAAATTAATGACAGAACATTGCTTGGAGGTTATAGCTCAGCATCAGGTCATTTATTCTAACATACTTGTGTGGTGTTTATGCTCCACAAGAACCTGCACCCTCTTATATATCAAAATGTCATATAAATGTCATAGGAAATGCTGGAGAAACTCAGTAAATCTCATGGCATTTGTGGAGAAAGAAACAGAGTTAATGTTTCAAGTCCAGTCCAGTAAGACTCTTCTTCAAAACACTTCCTCAGGTTTCCAGCATCTGCATTATTTGACTTTGATATCAAAATGTTACTTTCCTCTTCACTTCCACAGTGACGAGCCCCTAACTGATAAATTCACCATATCCTTTTTAGGGTGGCGATACTGCACAGATTACAATGCAGTACATTCCTTCCCAAACTGGCAAGTTTTATGAACATAACATGGGAGACAGGAACTTATAGACAGAAGAGCGAAGACTATTGAGTTTGCCTTCTCCCATCCAATATTTGCATGTTCCAGGATAATGAGGTTGTTGGTTAATCATAGCGATCAATCTTTGTCCATGGATTGACAGCAGACCCAGACATATATGACGCAAGGAAAACCCTCAGTGATAGAGTCCTCTCAAGGTTGGTTAATTTATCATTAATCTCCTCCTAAAACCTGATACTAAATGCCAAATGTTTGCTGAGAGAGAAATAAATTTAATAAATAGCAGAAAGAATTGTTAATTGAAAGAATATCCTGAAAGTGAACTCAGCGCAGAGAGAGAGAATGAGGTGTCGTACGTTGAAAGATACATCAAGAACAAGAACAGAGTGAAAAAGTGATTCAGATAAAAGCAATCAGTTAGCTTCTTCCCAGGGACTCAGAAGATACTAAAAAATTATAGGAAATGAAAGTTGTCTGTTCGATTATCGAGAGTTCCATTAGACCGAGTTTTTCGAGAGCAGAGATGACAGAAATTAATGAAGACAGACCCTGAATCACCAGATGTTCTCTGTTTGTGACAGTTCCTTAAACATTTGGATGTTGTGTTTCTGAACAATAGAAATAGTCTGAGAAATGAACAACAAATAGGACCATGTTTCTGTTCCCGAGACCATTTGCTCACCTCATATCCTCATAGTGCAGGAACTCTCTAAATGCCACGATAGATACAGAGGTTACTGCCATGTTGTTACAATGCAGTTTAACACTGTTATTACTCATTTATCTGAGACTGTTTATTCTGCTCTGTTTACCTCTTTCAGGTCTTTTTGATTGAATTGATAAAAATGAATTTGAACATGAAATAAAACTGAAGTTTCAATTTGAGGTCTGATTTTCCCTGATCTTCATTTACTCATTAGAAGAGAATCTATTTGGCTGGGCTGGTTTTATGAAAGAGTTATCCAGTCTTTCCCACTCCCTGTTCATTCCCTGTAAATATTTCCTTTCCAGGTGTAACTGTGTCTCAATTGGGATCCCCTCTGTCTAAATCACAAGACTCTGGGTTCCAGTCCCAAATGATGACGGAAGCAATTCATCACTGAGAGGCTGGTGACCCAATGTCATTCTCTCCCACAGGAGGCAGTGGAGGCCAAGTCACTGAATATCACCAAGAAAGAGATTGATAATGGTTCAGGTAATAAAAATATTAAGGAGTATGGGGACAAAGTAAGAATATGGCATTGGGATAGGGACGAGATATGGTCATATTGAACAGTGTCCTGGATCTCCCAGTTTCTGTTTCAGAGCTTGTGGTGAAATGTCAAGATTGATCGTCCAGTGCAGAATTGAAGGAATACTTCACTTTTTGAGCTTCCATTTTCCATATGAAGCACTAAACAAGGCCCTCTCTACCTTGGCGAGTTGTTGTAAAAGATCCCATGGCACTGCTTGGAGATTATGCTCAGAGGGAGACAAGCATTGGTTTTATTCCTGCAGCCAACTCTGTTCCTGAGCTTCTGACTCTATCCCTCTGACAACTGTTTAATAATAAAGCAGGCTTCCTGTAAACAGAGTCATATTTGACTCATCTCTTGCTGAAACCATCACTTGTTCCCATTGCCTCTTGACCTAACTAGACCAATGTACAGCTTGTTGGCCCCCATGTTCTATTCTTCATAATCTTTTGGCCGTCAAAAACATTGCGGTCCGTATTTACCTTGCACCATGTCCCATTCACTTATCAACTGACCTAAAACAACCCCCAAACACTTTAAAAGTATCGTCTTTGTTTTCACGTCCCATGTAAATCCCAGTGGGAAATGGTGATGATGCTCACTTGTACCAATGGCAAAGACTCCACAAACATACCCTTCTCAATGATGGTGAGCAGTGCAGTGGGGCACTGAGTTTAAATCCGCAGAGCACTGCAACTTCAATGCAACACCCAGAACAGCGATGATCCAGAGATGCAGAGCCGAAGGAAATCCATCACTTTACTGTTTGCCATCTTTTTCACTTTCATCATGCTGTGGATGCCAAATGTTGTATTTTCCCTCATTTCCTGGATTAAAGAGCATCATTATGGAATGTCATTGTGAGCCAGATCAATCCACAGATCCATTACTGCACCACAGATATGTTTCTATTGCTGAGCTCCTGTACAACACACACGTTTATGCATTGGCCCTCTAAATTCAGACAAAACTGAGAATTGTGATACCATATATCCATTATTATATCATTAAATTCTGTCCTTGAAGCTTAATATTAAAAAGTGACCATGAGGCAGTATTCTTCTCTCTGTGCCTGACGCCATGTTCTTCAATACACAAACACACTCACTGCACTGTCAGAGGTGAAGAGCCAATCAGATAGTTGTTGTGAAGCTGATGGCCTTTGGTATGCACAAAAAGTCATAACCCCTTGGTATGCTTCCCTATATTGTTCAGAGCATTGAGTACAGGAGTTGGGAGGGCATGTTGCAGCTGTACAGGACATTGGTTAGGCCACTTTTGGCATATTGTGTTCAGGTCTGTTCTCCTCCTATAGGAAGGATGCTGTGAAACTTGAAAACATTCAGAAAAGATTTACAAGGGTGTTGCCAAGATTGGAGGATTTGAGCTACAGAGAGAGGCTGAATAGGCTGTGGCTGTTTTCCCTGGATCATCAGAGTCTGAGGTGTGAGCTTATAGAGATTCATAAAATCATGAGGGGCAGGGATCGGATCTTTTTTCCTGGGGTAGGGGAGTCCAGAACTAGAGGGCATAGGTTTAATGTGAGAGGGGAAAGGTTTAAAAAGGGCTTTAGGAGAAATATTTTAACACAGAGGAAGGTGCATGTTTGGAATGACCTGCCAGAAGAAGTGGTGGAGGTTGGCACAATTATAGCATTTAAAAGGCATCTGGATGGGTACATGAATAGGAAGGGATTAGAGGAATGTGGGCCAAGTGTTGGCAAATGGGGCAAATGGATGCATTGGACTGAAGGGTCTGTTTCCATGTTGTACATTTCTGTGGCTCTGTGACTCCATGAATGAGATAGTCATGGATCTTTATTGAGCAGGAGCAGATGCCCTCACAACACACTTTTGTTAAATCATTTGTTCACACAGTTTGGGGAACAATCTGATACTCATTTTCAAATCTCTTTGCACATACTGCCTCAACAGCAGCTGAGCTGGAGATGAATAATAATATTCCTTTACGGACCGTGCTTACATTGACCAGCTTTGTTCATGTCGTTTATTGGAATTCTGGATGGTGATGAAGGGATATTTCACAGTATTCAGCATCTCCTCTCCGAACTTGCTCTGTGTGACTGCGTAAATAAATGTGCTGTTGCAGATCTGGATAACTGAAGCATTGCTCCTATGAGATCTCCCACCCAATAACATCTGATGTTAATGTATACCACCCAGTAAGTCACTGAATCGCGAGAATTGTGACACAAGTGATCCATAACAGGATAAAACTGCCCGATATGGCAAAGAGCAAAATGATAGATCTTCTTCAATTCTTCATTTCTGGATCATTCGGCTTATCCCCGTTTTGTTGTCCTCTCAGCTTCCTGCGGACTGCACTAGCCAGAAGGATGTGTCTGACGGTGACAGCATTGAGCAGCAGGATCAGGAAGAAGGGAGCACTGGAGTTAAAATATGATTCCCCCAGTCAAAAGCTATCCATGCAGGGTACTGCATGTATTTACAGGTGATTATACAAAAGTATGTTTCATACTTAAAATGCAGTGGGATTTTGTTTAATAAACTCAGTAAACTGACAGTTGTGATAATGACAGCTGCATTTCTCTGAGTGCAGAATTTTGTCTTCAGTTTCTGGAAACAAATAGCCACCATCCGGTCAAAGGTGAAGGTGACTGTGAGCCAGACTGAGCTACTTACAGCTGTGGAACCAAGGACGTCTCTGATGCTACAACCAAGAGGGATGTAGAAGAATACAATGTGTAGATATAAGTAATTCATCTTGTACAGTATGTCCTGAATAACAACAACCAGCAAATCTGCGACAGCCATAACAATCAGGTACCAAGTGACACCTTAGAAAGACCACACTTCCCTCGTGACAGTGTTATGATTGCGATTAGGTTAGCTGTAAATGTAAAAAAGGTGCACCAAATTGTAGACTAAAAATGTGTGGAAGTAGTATAAGAGTTATAAAGTTACAATTTTACAGTTGACTTTATAGGGATTTTGTCTGAGTGAGTCAACAAGTAAGTTTCTTAATGAACAGTGTAGATACAAGTTGTGCAAAACTATAAAACTTAGTTTTAGGGAAGTGCAAGTAATGTCAGGGTTTTTGCAGGAATTCTTCATGTGCGGCACTTTGTCTTTTCCCTCCAGAATTTGAGACCATGTGCTTTGTCCTCCATTTTGACTAAACGCCTTCCATATTGTGTCATTCCAGTTCCCCCCTTCACTCTGTTAGTTCCTCATTCCATTCCCTCCTCACTCTGGTTTAGACTCACTGTGATGTACTCTCAATCTTGAAAACTCACATCTGCCTCTCTTCATCAATCTCTCACCCTGCATCATAGCCTCTCACTAGGGATTACATTGTAACAAATTTACATTGGCAGCTTCCAATATAAACCTGGATTTAGGAATCTTGTGCAGTTGTGAGGCCATGAGTTGAGATCCACACACATGAGCACACATGGACAAGGGTTCATAGAATTATACAATCATAGAAGCCATATGGTGTGGAAATAGGCCTTTTGGCCCAATGAGTCCACAATGACCCTCCAAAGACAGAGAAAAGGACCAGTGTATTGCAGATGGAGCATCCCAAATGGAATACTGACCAGGGCAGGATGGGTAGATGTGTTTGGTGGGTGCCAGACCCACCCTCTACTATATCGCTGTAACTCTCCATTTCCTACGGCTAATGCACCTAACCTCCACATCCCGAGCATCGCCAATCCACTCAACCTGCACATGTTTGGACATGGAGCTGTCAGAGTGTGCAGCAACCAAAAGGAAGGAGAATCCATGAAATGTTTCTGAAAAGGACAAAAGTACGGGGAAAGGAGAGCGAGAAATGGGTGTGAGTGGATCATTCTGACAGGAGCCAGGGCAGGTCTGAGAAGTTCAATGGTCATTTTTCTGTTGCCAGTTTCATAATTCAATGTTTTTGCTCCAGTGTTTGGTCTTTACTTTATCAAGTGTCAGTAAATCAGTTCTGTTTCTCTTCACCACCATACATTAAACTCAGTGAGTTAATCTGTTTCCTCCAGTGGCTGGAACGAGTTACAACAACTCCGTCAGCGTCCTGGGCTCAGTGAGTGTCACTCACCTGGATTCATAAATGGCTTCACTGACTGAGTGAGCTCAGAGCGTTAATGAAACCTGTTTGATGCTGAAGGAAACTCAAATTCACCACACAACAGGAATCTGGTGGATCTAATGTTTCTGCTCATTGATATTGAACCCATTTTCTATCCCATCCTTGGGGTCACTGGAGTTCTGTGTGAGTTATTGTAACTGTTGCTGATAATGTACTACACCTGTTGGTGTAGAATTTGTTGCATACTTATACATTTAGAGTTTTAGTTCAAATGCTATTGATCATTAACATCCCGTGATGTTTCTCCTTATTTTAGTCATAGTCTCATCACCAATTTGAACATGAAGCCAAACTGGGGTCCATCTGCTCCAGTCAAATTCTTTGCATTTAACTTATTTCAAGTGTAAAATCCTACATCAGGATGTATTTATTAATTTCCAGGACTATTCCATTTATTTCCAAGCTTCAGTGAGGATGCATTGTCTTTGGATGTTGTTTTGTACATTGAAGCAAAATGGGGAGATGCACCTTCACTGCAATGGAACGTGTGCTCTCTCACACCAAAGAATTGCACTCAGGAATGGACTATGTCAGGCCTTTTGCAACATCAGAACATCCTGAAGCTCCTCACACCCTGGAAAAGAGCAGGATAGAAGATGTTCTTTCCTCTCTTGTCCAGAGTGGCACAGTTGGTGCAGTTGGAGACTGATGTCTCGAGGGACCAGGGATTTTTGGGTCATTATTCCTGTCGCTGTGCTCTCTCCCTGTACTTGGAAATACATGGGTGTCTTTGACTACATCCTGGTGGTGCTGTTCAAAATATTCCTGTGGCGCCAGGTTTTTTAGGAATACACTCATCTATCTATACCCAATTTTAGTCTCACAATGTCCTCATCACAAATTACTTTCCAACCCATCTTTGTACCATCAGCAAATGTAGCTACCATACTCTCATTCACGTCATACGTCTTTATCTCTGCATTTTAAACAGTTACAGCACCAGCACTGATCCCTGTGGCAAATCACATGATTAGATTAGATTCCCTACAGTATGGAAACAGGCCCTTCAGCTCAACAAGGTTAAAAACAATGACTGCAGATGCTGGAAACCAGATTCTGGATTAGTGGTGCTGGAAGAGCACAGCAGTTCAGGCAGCATCGAGGAGCAGTAAAATCGACGTTGCGGGCAAAAGCCCTTCATCAGGAATACAAGGCAGAGAGCCTGAAGGGTGGAGAGATAAGTGAGAGGAGGGTGGGGGTGGGGAGAGTAGCATAGAGTACAATAGGTGAGTGAGGGAGTGGATGAAGGTGATAGGTCAGGGAGGAGGGTGGAGTGGATAGGTGGAAAAGAAGATAGGCAGGTAGGACAAGTCATGGGGACAGTGCTGAGCTGGAAGTTTGGAACTGGGGTGAGGTGGGGGAAAGGGGAAATGAGGAAACTATTGAAGTCCATATTGATGCCCTAGGGTTGAAGTGTTCCGACGTGGAAGATGAGGCGTTCTTCCTCCAGGCGTGTGGTGGTGAGGGAGCGGCGGTGAAGAAGGACCAGGACCTCCATGCCCTCGGCAGAGTGTGAGGGGGAGTTGAAATGTTGGGCCACAGGGCAGTGTGGTTGATTGGTGCGGGTGTCCCGGAGATGTTCCCTAAAGCGCTCTGCTAGGAGGCATCCCGTCTCCCCAATGTAGAGGAGACCGCATCGGGAGCAACTCATACAATAAATGATATTGGTGGATGTGCAGGTAAAACTTTGATGGATGTGGTCCCAGGAGGATCAGTTCCACCACAGAACACACCAGATGGCCTCCTTCTTTAGAGAGCGCAATTTCCCTTCCCACATCGTTAAGGATGCCTTCCAATGCATCTCGTCCACATCCCGCACCTCCACCCTCAGACCCCACCCCTCGAACGGTAACAAGGACAGAACGCCCCTGGTGCTCACCTTCCACGCTACCAACCTTCGCATAAACCAAATCATCCCCTGACATTTCCGTCACCTCCAAACAGACCCCACCACCAGGGATATGTTTCCCTCCCCACTCCTTCCACCTTCCGCAAAGTCCATTCCCTCCGTGACTACCTGGTCAGGTCCACGCCCCCCCCACCCCACACAACCCACCCTCCCATCCTGGCACCTTCCCCTGCCACTGCAGGAATTGCAAAACCTGCGCCCACACCTCCTCCCTCACCTCTATCCAAGGCCCTTAAGGAGCCTTCCACATCCATCAAAGTTTTACCTGCACATCCACCAATATCATTTATTGTATCCGTTGCTCCCTATGTGGTCTCCTCTACACTGGGGAGTCGGGGGGCCTCCTAGCAGAGCGCTTTAGGGAACATCTCTGGGACACCCGCACCAATCAACCACACCACCCTGTAGCCCAACATTTCAACTCCCCCTCCCACTCTGCCGAGGAGATGGAGGTCCTGGGCCTCCTTCACCACCACTCCCTCACCACCAGACGGCTGGAGGAAGAACGCCTCATCTTCCACGTCGGAACACTTCAACCCTAGGGCATCAATGTGGACTTCAACAGTTTCCTCATTTCCCCTTTCCCCACCTCACCCCAGTTCCAAACTTCCAGCTCAGCACTGGCCCCATGACTTGTCCTACCTGCCTATCTTCTTTTCCACCTATCCATTCCACCCTTCCCCCACCCCAGACCTATCACCTTCATCCCCTCCCCCACTCACCTATTGTACTCTATGCTCCTCTCCCCACCCCCTCTCTCACTTATCTCTCCACCCTTCAGGGCTCTCTGCCTGTATTCCTGATGAAGGGCTTTTGGCCAAAACGTCGATTTTCCTGCTCCTCGGATCCTTCCTGAACTGCTGTGCTCCTTCAGCCCAACAAGTCCACACTGACCCTCTGAAGAGTAACCCAGCCAGACCCATTCCACTACCCTATATACACCCCTGACAAATGTACCTAACACTATGGGCAATTTAGCCAATTCACCTGACTTGCACATCTTTGGATTGTGGGAGCAAACCAGAGCACATGGAGGAAACCCACACAGACACTGGGAGAATGTGCAAACTCCAAACAGATCATCACTCAAGGCGGGAATCATACCCGGGTCCTGGCGCTGTGAGGCAGCAGTGCTAACCACTGAGCCACCACATATGAAATCTTGCCACCCAGAAAATGATTCACTTATGCCCACTCTCCACTTCATGTTATCTTGCTAATCTTCTGTCCATGCCAATACATTGCCTCTGGCACTATGAACCTTTGTTTTCCACAATAGCCTTTGACATGGCACTTTCTCAAATGCCTTCTGAAAATCTAGACATAGGACATCTTTCTTTATATCGAGCACATGGAGCTTCTTTGAAGAACTGCAATATATTGGGGAAACACAATGTCTTTTTCACAAAAACATGTTGACTCTGCCTGATTAGCATCAATTTCTCAAAATGCCCTGCCGTAAAATGTTTAATGATAGATTTTAACACTTTCCTGTGACAGATGTTACACTGATATCTTTGCCATTTCTTGCTGTCTAACTCCTTCCCATTTTCAATAAAGATGGTGCATTTGTTCTCTTCTAATCTCATGGAACCGCACCAGAATCTCAGGAAATTTGAAATATTAGAAACAGCGCATAAAATATATATAAAGACCTGCGGGTAAACATCAGCAGGACTCAGGGATTTGTGAGCCCACAGTTCCAACAATTTGCTCAGTCACACTTTGCTGTTGCTTTCACTTTTTCTGAGTTCATCCTTCCTTTCCTTTTCCTGGTTACAGCTAGTTTTTGGGATGTTAATTGTATCACTTGCATTGAAGACTGATGCAAAAAACCTGTCTATGGGACCAACTTTCATTTTGCCAACTATTTTTCTTTTATAAAGTACTTGTTTTAACACTTAACAGCTTTTATATTTCTAGCTATCTTTCTCTTATACTCTAAACTTTTCCTACTCATTAATCTCTCAGTGGTAATTTGATGCTTTTAATACTCTGTCCAGTCCTCTGCGTTGGTTCCCATCTTTGTGCAATGATATGCTTTTTCTTTAAGCTGTCAATACCTTAACCTGGTTGAGTTACCCTCACCCTCTCTTGTTGGATTGTGTCTATTATGTACATTCTGAAGAATCCCCTCACACATCTGTCACTGCATTTCTGTTGACCTTCCCCTTTCATAATTTGCCACCTTCATTTATCACAACTCAGCTGGGAGCAGAGTGTGGATAGTTGTGTCTCACTCTTACACAAGCTGTTGCAAAATGTAGAAATGTTTAAAATCCTGATGAAGCCGCCAAAATCTGGTGAACACTGATTTGACTGACTGACTGACACTCAGGAAAATTCCTGCCAGGTTTTGTCTTTAACAAAAAAGTTACTGTTAATTATAACACAAAATTTTAACAAGAATAGAGAATAAGAAAGGATTGATAATCTACCACCATGTAATTTAAACTATGCCCTTTAAATGGGTGGCTCAATGGTTAGCACTGCTGCCTCACAGTGCCATGGTCCCAGGTTCGATTCCAGCCTCGGGTGACTGTCTGTGTGGAGTTTGCACATTCTCCCCATGTCTGTGTGGGTTTCCTCCGTGTGCTCCAGTTTCCTCCCACATCCAAAGATATGCAGGTCAGGTGAATTGGCCATGTTAAATTGTCCATAGTGCTAGGTGCATTAGTCAGAGGGAAATGGGTCTGGGTGGGTTACTCCTCAGAGGGTCGGTGTGGACTGGTTGGGCTGAACGGCCTGTTTCCACACGAGGAAATCTAATGTAAAATCCAAATACACTCACTCAGTCATGATACAGGCAGACAGAAGAGAAATTGTTAAACATGAACACATGGCAGCAAAAAGAACATCAACAGGGTAAGCAAAATGCAGTCGATCAGAAGTCTAGTTCATTAATTGATTTTGGCAACAATTACATACCATTTTTGAAATGTTACTGTTCAGGGGCCTCTGCACCACTCACACAAATGTATTGCAGCCTTTCTCACAGACTCATAGAGTCATGGATGTGTGCAGCATTGAAACCGACCTTTCAGTTCAACTCATCTATGCTAACCAAATAGCCTGAATAAATCTTGTCCCATTTGCCAGCATTTGGCCCATATCCCTCTGAACCTTTCCTATAAATGCACCCATTCGGATGCCTTTTATATATTGTAATTGTACCAGTCTCCACCACATCCTCTGGCAGCTCATTCCATATACAAAGCACCTTCTGCATGAAAACATTGCCCCGTAGTTCCCTTTTAAATCTTTCCTTTCACCTAAAACATATGCCTTCTAGTATTGGACTCCCCCACCCCGGGAGAAAACAAACAATTCTTGTCTTTTTACACTATCCAAGCCCCTCATGTTTTTTTAAACTTGGATAAGGTCACCCCTCAGCCTCCGATGCTCCAGGGGAAATAGCCCCAGCCTATTCAGCCTCTCCCTGCAGCTCAAATCCTCCAACCCAGGCAGCATCATTTTTAGCCTTTCCTTAACGCTTTTCAATTTTACAACATTCTTCCTCTAGCTGGGAGACCAGAATTGCAGGTCTGTGTTATCCCGCAGCTGTGTCTCAGTAATGACTATCAGATCTTACTTATTTATTTCTATTTGAACTCTCAGTTCATCTCTCTTGTTCCAAATGTTGTGCATGTTCAGACACTGAGCCTTCAGATCTGTACTTTTATTACTTTTGGAAACCTCCAGCCTTATCTATTGGTTTAGTCTTGGATACGCGCTCTATCTCTTCCTGCCATGGTCTGTTTATCATATGCCTAATTCGGAATTTTCTCACTTGTGTTATGGTCCAGATCAGACCTTCTCAGAATATATTAAGAAGATAGTCCAGACCCTAACAATTTCTTATCTTAAAGGTAAGTGTAAGGCATTGAATTGCAGATGTAATTTGATTGGTCAAGCTAATTGAAGTTAAACATGACATACTTTATTTTTACTTGACAGTTAAAATACAGACAAAATAAAAATGAAAGAATTGGCTTAACTTTAACACGATTGAAAGGCTTAAATTAATAGATATATTAACTACTGCTCATAAAATGTTCCAATATCATAACATCCCATAAAAACAGCCTTGGCAAAGGTATATTGAATAAAACAGATTGTCTCACATGCAATTCTAATAGCAGGAAGAGATCCCCAGTTTTTAGCTGTAACAGAGACAGAGGGACAAGAGCTTCAAGACCCCAGTTACCACAGAAAGGTAAAGCTAAAAGTCCTGGTGCAGTTGGAACTTGACCCCAACCATTCAGGCTGCTTCTATTATTCCAACTCTGTTGGGTTTGGAGCAGACTTTGCTGCACCTCTGTCTCAACCTTTCTTCATAAAAAAAAGTACAGAATGTATCATTTAAAGAATGCATCATCGCACCTCCCCACTTAAAAATACACCATTAATATACAAAGATGGCTTCATTTTTGAAAACCATTAGTCTGACATTATTAATACCCCAGGATGCATATACATTACACTGACTCTCAGCATTACTACAGTGCATTTCAGTCTGTTTTATCCCACAACAGGACAACTCTGTCTTCATTCATCAAAGTCATGACAACATGTCAGCAATTACGTATGTGATTTCCAAATTCAATGCCTGCAATAGCAAGTTGAATTGAAAGAACCTGGAATTTTGATCCATATTTTTTTCCAAAAACCTTAAGGGATTATGATCAGTATATACAATTGTCTCAGACACATTACTGATAATATAAGTGTTGAAATGTTGCAATGCCATCACCAAGCTCAAGGTCTCCTTCTCAATTGTGGAATATTTCTATTGATTATTCTTCAATTTTGGAAAAATGTCCAATAGATCTTTATATCTTCTTGTTATCTTCTTCCAAGTGTTCAGCATTGACACTCACATGACTCGCATCAATAGCTATTTTGAATTACTTCATGTGATTAGGTGTGGCTAACACTAGGGCAGTGGTTAACACAATTTTCAGGCTGTCAAATGTCTTCTGACAGTCTGTTGTCCAATGAACATTTCTGCACTTCTTCAATAATTCAGCCAGTGGAGCAACCATACGGCTAAAATTTGGCAAGAACTTCTGATGAAAACGATTCAGCCTCAGAACTAATAGTACTAACATCAGTGTAGATGGTATGGGAAACTCCCCAATAACCTTTGTTTTCACATCCCATGGGATGATCTGTCTGTGTCCAATAACATATCCCAAAAACATGACTTGGGCTTTTTGGAACTCACTCACTGGGTTTATCTCCAAGCTTACCTCCCAAAGTCCATTGAACAATTCCGATTGATGGTCCAAATGTTCCTTCCACATGTGACAAAAATCACCAGGTCATCAACACCACTGGACAACCCTGAAATGTCTTTGTTGATTCACCATTGAAATTTGGCTAGCACATTTTTCATTGCAAATGGCATGACTTTAAACTGATACAATCCATTTGGCATCACAAAAGCCAGAATTTTATTCACTCTTTCAGATAAAGGTACCTGCCAGTATCCTCTGTGCAAGTACAACTTAGAAATATAAGTTGCTTATCCCACCTGCTCAGTACAGTCTTCCAAACGTGGAATAGGATATGAATCAGACTTTGTGACAATCTGCACTTGATCATTGGGTACCATCTGATTTTGGCAGCATCACTATGGGTGAGTTCCATTCACTGCAACTTGCCTGATTATATTGTCTTTCAGCATGCGTTCACTCTTTTTTTGAACCTGTTCCAAATTTGAAGGGTTAAATCTATGAGCATGTTGTTTAATGGGAACAGCATTTCCTCTATCTACGTCATGCACAATCAGATTAGTACTTCCAAGCTTATTTCCACATATCACCCCATGTGTTTGCAATAACTCTTTCAGGTCATTTTAATTTCCCTCTGGAAGGTATCCAATGACCAATGTCTCAGTAATTAATTTCAGTAGCCGTCTCATCTCATGGCTAAAAAACTCATTGAAATGGACTGAATGTAGTTACTTCATCAGGTGCACTCCTAACTGCAAAAAGTACAAATAGAGTTTCTTTATCACAATCCTCTAAATCATTACTACTATAAGCCATCAACGTGGTCTTTAAAATTCTAATGGTCTCTGTGATTCTCAGTGGACTGAACTTGATAACTTCATTGTATAATTTTGATGTAATATCTGCCCCTTGATCGAATTGTATTTCTGTGAGTAGTCCACTTCTAGTTTTAAAAAAAATTGAGTAAATATTCTACAATTCTTCAAGGCAAGATACTGCGTAATGGAATGCCTACTGGAAATCTAGTAGATACATCCATTACTGACACTTATGACAAGACTCACAAATTTTAACCAGTTCGTCATGCAGGCCAATAAAAATGCCTTTGTATTTTGACTTGAGTTCTTCTTACTTCCAAATAGCCTCCAACGGGAAATTCATGTGCTACCCACAACACCTCCTTTTTATAACCCACTGGTAATATAACTTGATGAATTTCTGCCCATTTCATATCCACCTCAATATGGCCTCCATTTCCTCATCAAGATGTCAGTTTTAACACAGTGACATTCTAGCACACATTGAGATTTTTCTCCTGTATGTGCCTTTTATTACAAATCTTTAGTTTTTCATCTTCCTGTTCGAATTCAGTTAATTGCTCTGAAATAAAAGTATCCACTTTTTTCTCCATTTGTTCGTGTTTCTTTTCTCAACTGTTTAATCAAACATGGTTTCTGATAATTGTACTTTTTCAAACTCCGCATCTTTATTCTTTGATTTCTCCTCTTACTTGAACCTGTGGCTTTGTGACCTTGTTAACACGCAGTCAGGAAAATTCCCAGGATATATTTCCTGTAACACCATAGTTGTCTGGTTTTCCTCTGGCTTTTCAACCACAGTAGGCCTCACTCGCACCTGTGTTCAAGCTATATCATTCCCAAGGATAAATTGCATTCCTGGAGCCAAGAATTTCTCTATTACTCCAACCAACACTTCTCCATTTGCCACCTGACTCACCAACTTCACTTAATATAATGGAACACTGCTCTTCTCACCATGAATACCACATGTTACCACGTTTCTTGGCATTACTTCTTCTGCGACATACCACATATCTCCTCATCTCTCACCATCAAAGATTGACTTGCTCCTGTATCTCTTAAAATTTAATTTCTTTACCTGCTCCTCCTAGCATACTGAAGTAAACCTTACCCTTGCAAGAAAATCTTTGAAAGCAATCTGGCAGTTTCTTCACAACCACCCCCTGAACAGGTTGCACATTCTAATACGGCTTTTTTAGCTTCCACATGGAACTATCTCCTTCACTCTTGTTACAGCAAACTGCTGGAATTCCCTCACTTTGATCATCGTGGGTCACCCAAAAGCAGGACTGCAGTAGGTCAATTTTAGTTCACTACCACCTTTTGATGGGCAATTCGAGACAGGCCCAGCCAGCAATGAGTCATTGTTGTAATGTAGCAGTGAATCTGTACAAGAGAGACCTCACATTCAACAATAAGAGAAGTGATCAAACAATCTGCTGACAGTGATGTGGGTTAGAGAATAAATATTAGCCAGAAGACCATGGATGACTTCACTGCTTGTCCTCAAAGGAGGGCTGTGGGAAATGTTACATGCAATGAGGAGCGTGGACTGGTGTTGTGTTACCAGCTCATCTGAAGTGGAATTCTGTCAACCTCAGTCATGTGCTTGATCACATGACCCTGTGATACAGAGGCAGGAATATCACCACAGAGACAAGACTATTATTTACAGTTAACATTGAACAATGAGGAACAATTGTACGCAGGATGATATAGATTAATATGAACACTTTGCAAACTTTTTTTCCAGTCATGCAATGAAAAAGAATTTGATGCATTTAATAATTGCACGGAATGGAGACATTATTGCAATTCTCAACTCTTCTCTGAATTTAGACTGAGCCAATGCAAACACATGTGTTTGTACAGGAACTCAGCAGTTGAAACATATCGCCAGTATATTCTGCAATAAGTAAGGGATCCATATAATGGTCTGGTTCATAAAATGTATCTGTAATTCGAGAAATGAGGAAAAATATAGCGTATGGCATCCACATCACGATCAAAGTGCCAGAAATGGCGATGGATTTCCTTCGGCTCTGCATCTCTGGATCGTCACTGTTCTGGGTGTTGCGTTGACCTTGCAGTGCTCTGGGGGTTTGATTCGCAATCACAATGTGTTGGACAGTCAGTGCATTGAGCAGTGAAATGAAAAAATATGGCAAAAATGGGTTAAAAATTGAATCAAGCCAGTCAAAGGTGATCCACCCTGGTAAGATAAAGTAGTCCGGTTTGAAATGAGCGCCCCACTCCACATTGTTAATTATATAGATTGGCTCAAAAGCATAGTATACGGGGATGTTTTTGAATGAGAAAATTAACATCATAATCGCTATAACCACAGCTGCAGTTTCCTCCCTGCAATACTTTGCTCTCAACCTCTGGCAACAAATGAGGACAAAGCGATCGACAGTGAAAGCGACCGTGAGCCAAACAGAACAGTCAACAGCTGTGTAGTTGATCACCTCATTGATGGTACTTATTGAGGTGAAGCGCAGAAATGAAAATGGGAAATAGTAGTCAAGCATATAGTAGATTATCACATTGGAAATAATGACCAGGAGATCAACTGCCGTCATACCCACCAAATAAAGGGAGATCCCCTTGGATAGACCACAGCCTCCACGAATTAGAAGGACAATTGTCAGAAGGTTAGCTACAAGAAAAAAAGCAGCATCCCCAGATTAGTAACACAACGTTGCTTGGAGCTTACAGCATGAAACCACCTTTTGGCCCAATGGGTTTACACTGAGGTTCACACTGCACGTGTTTCCTCCCACTGACTTCATCTTACAATATTGAGATATTATTTCTTCCATCCACAGGCATTTACTAAGATTTCCCTTCAGGCAAACTCACAAATGTGTAGAAATATTGCACAGATTGGACGGAAGCAAATTTCTTTCCCAACCAGAATCCCTTTACAGGAATGGATTGAGTGGGTGTTCCCCCGGCCACCACTTTGCCTTATGTCTGTCTATAACTAAACAGAAGGGTGGGTGAGGGTGGGGTTTCGGAACGGGCTGCCTCCTTTGAACATTGACAAACTTTAAAAAAATCGAAGCTCCTTTTCAGCTCAACTGACCAGAATTGTACAGGATCCATTCTATTTTACAGAGATTGCACACACAAAGCAGTATGGGGATAGGCTTTCCCAGCAGTGTGCTGTTAGGGGCTTTGAGACACTCTCCAGGGAGTCACTGACCTCTCTTTGTGACAAATCAGTTCCAATTCTCTGATGGGTGTTCAATGTCTGCAGCATTCATGCCTCCAGCTCTTTGGAATCATTCATTTGAGTTTTTACTGAGTTTTAATGATCACCCGTGGCACTGAGCATTTGTGCCTCCAGCTCTTTGTAAGCATTAGACTGAGCTCTTTACAGTGGGCTGTAAGCTCCTGTACAACACGGTATGATGGTGGGAACATTGGAAAGGGTTTGGTGTGCTCACACCGACATCACTTTCACCACAGATGAGGTTCACCAGGCAGGAAGATGGCCACAGGAATCAGGAATCTTGCTGGATTCTCAAAACTGGAAGGTGTCATCGATTACAAGCATGTTGCTGCTGAGGTTTCAGTGAGATAACCAGGGACATTTGTAAATATTAAAGGGGCTCACTCTCTCACTGTCCAATTAGCAAGTATTGATAAGAGCGTCTCCAGATATGTGTGTGCATTCCAGGGAGGGGTCATGACTCATACAACCTTCAACGCCTCTCGGTTCCACAGTGGGCAATGTACCATAGCCATTGGAGAGATGGATTCTGGGAGGGAATGGCTGTCAATTGCAGAGATGGCTCGTGGACTCAGCGAAACAACACAAATCAGATGTTGTATCGTGTTGCAATAAGATTCATGCAAACTCCAAGTCTATCTGACAAAAGGATGACCATCCTGCTCAACATGACAATGTCACCTCAAGTTATGACCAGTGACTGGACCATTGTGTTTATGGCAAAGGGAAGGCAGGTACTGAAAAGGATGCTGGGACACACACCATCAACAAGCCCTGGTTAGTAAACCTTCAAGTCAACATCCATCCCTAAGACCAGAAAAATGAATGAAAACAATAACTACACATCCAACCTCATGTGGATGTATATAATGAAGGTTATCAGCAATTTCATTCCTGTAAAGACATCATAAATTATCCACTGTGTTCTTCCATATGGACTCAGTGTGATTTCTTTCATTGTTCCTGCCTGCTGCACTGTAGCCTTCCCCATGTGCTGCCAGTGGTCCTGGAGGCAGGAGACTAACTCTAATATCCCTTTGTCTGGAATGGCCTTGGGGGTGGTCCTCTGTTCGGTTGAGTCTGGACGCTGACATGGTGAGGCTCTCCTGCACAGTGTCAGGAAGCTCCTTCATCATCATGGCTCTCTGAAGCACTGGCGTCAGTGGCAGAGGGTAGAGGAGTAACTGTCTCCATCAGGAGTGCCCTGACAGGTACTTCCCGATGGTCACTGCTCCTCAACATGTCCCACTCTGAGGCTCACTTGGCCCTCTGTACTTTCATAACTGAGAGACAATGACCTGGCAATGAGTTCAGATAATTCCATCCTCTTTTCTCTTGCTCCTTGAGTTCTGTGACAATGCAATGGATCACAGTAACCTTAACTCGATCCCGGACTTTTACACACATCTTGATCCAAAACAAAACCCAAACCTCATCCTCACCTTCAAGCAAACCCTAACCTTAACCCTCATCCTCTGCCTAATCCCAACTGTAACCCCAACCGAACCTGAAACCTAACCTGAACACGAAACAGAATCCCACTTCCAAACCTAATCCTCACCACATTGTTAACCATTACCCTAACCATAGACCTCAAACATTCTTTACCCTTTCCTGAATCCGAACCAAAATCCTAAACATAACCAAACCACAAATGCAACGATATATTGAGGGGTTCCTAACTTTAATAGTGAAACCTAACACTAACGCTAATGGAAATATTCAACCTAACATTAAACCCACCCTAACCCTAACCCTAAGCCTAACCCTAACCCTGGCCGTAATCCTAACACCTCCCCTAACCCGAACCCTAACTCGAGCACACAGTTTTAACCCTGATCCTAACCATAACCCAAAACATTCCCTCATACTAATCCTATACCTAACACTAATCTTAACACTAACCCAAACACTGACCCGAACGCTATTGCAATTCAGAATGCGTATCCCACAGCACGTGATGAAGGTGCTGATTCAGAATCTGTGTCAGAATTGCCACTTTCCCAATCGGGGACACTGCATGCTCCTGTGAAACGTGATCACTGTGTTCCTGGCCTGGATCGTCTCCTCCACTGTCCATTTGATGTTGTACAAGCACTTCTAAAGCTCAGCCAATTGCACATCCAGTGTCTGTCACACAACAGACAGCTCCAGAGGCTCATCACCATCAGACTGGGGCACAGCATCTCGTCAGCTTCCACCATTGCTGTCAGTGTCTGAGGGCTGCACTATCAGCTTTCACCCGAGATTGGGATGGGCTTGTGACCACCCCCCAACCCCTACCCCTCAGCAGATATGCACAAACCCATCAAGATGTGATGCTTCATCAGACACAAGCCCAAAGCCCTGTATAGCTCCCTGTTCCCCCTCAGTCGGCAATGCTGCTCACTGAGGAGTGGTTCTAGAGATCAACTGTTAATCTGTTATTAAAAAAAAGAGATTAATGATGATTACATCTTCATCTGTGATCATTTAATAGGACACACGCCCTCTCTGTGAAATCAGTTGAACAGTGTCACAAACATCTCCATTTCAGAGGAGATGCCAACATTCTCCCACTGCCAATTGTGACAGTATCTCCCTTCTTCTACCCTTCCTTCCTGGAGTAAGCTTGGTCCTTCTGAATCTTACATTGTGTACTCCCATTCCTGCCCGTTAGCCTACAGCCGCCCAATGGGTCTCCAGGCGAGTGACCAACTGCAACATCTCCTCCTCCAGCAGAGTCAGTTTAGCCACACCTCCACTGGTCCTCATTCTCTCAATCAGCCTCTTGCAGCACATCAACAGCATTGACCAGCCACGCCCACATCTACTGCCCAGCTCTGCTAACATCTGCTCGATAACTGTGACACAGGGGAGGGCTCACTCCTCGACCTTAGGCCTGCCCTGGACAGGGTGGATGATGTCTCCACTTTGGCAAAGGGTTTGGCAAAAGATGGCGCTGTCACTGGAGACACCAGGGTTTAAGTTCACAGTCTAACCTGCGCCCTCAACAATAAAGATTTGGAACTCTCAATGCTGCCTCCCTACAGCTGAAGGATATTTATACAATCCCACTTCCCCTCAGCTGCCTGCTCATGCCCACAGCTCTGTACAATGATGGCTGGAGCTGACTTGCTGTTCATGGCCTGACCCTTCTCCCAGTGGACACCTGCCCTCACCGTGCGCTTCACTGAGGAGGCCCCTAGCACCATGTGACTTGGGTGACCAGCTCTTGGTCCCACTGTGATGATCATTCAGGTGCGTGAGCACGTGGACTGGCACTATCCCATCGACCTGCCTGATCCCACCGACCAACATCAAATCCAGACCCATCTCCCAGCAACAGACCCAGACACATGGCAATAAAAACACATCGGAGAGAGCTTTGGGATCCAGAAATCTGAAAGTACCTGTTCCTCCCAGACAAGGACCATTTAGCACACGTCAGGTCACAGATTCCTCATGTCCTCATGGAACTAAACTAAACTTCACAAATTACAGCATGAGCTGTTTCTTGTAGGAACACCTGGAACTGGATCCAGTATGAGGAGAGAAAGAGGGAGGGTTTATACACTGAGAGATATATCAGGGGAAAGTCCCGCCGACTATTGAGGAGTCTATAGTACAATCCCAGTAATGTGACCATCCCTTTCTTATTTTTCAGTTCCACCCACATAACTTGTCTGAATGTACTCCCAGGAATATCCTCCCTTCATACAGCCGTAATGTTCTCCCAAATGAAAATCACCACTCGCCCTCCTCTCTTTACCCACTTTCTATTCTTCCCACAGCATCTGTACCCTGGAACTTTAACCAACCAATCTTGTCCTTTCATAAACCACATCTCTGTATTCACTTTGATATTGCAGTTCCATGTTCCCACCGAGGCCCTGGGTTCATCTGACCTCTTGCATTTATATAAATGCAGTTTAATTTATCAGTCCTACCTCCACTCTCTGCTTTGTTCCTGCCTGCCCTGACTGTTTGACTTTTTTCTTTTCCCAACTGCACCAATCTCAGACTGATCTCTTTTCTCACTATCGCCCTGAGTACCACCCCACCCCTTACTAGTTTAAATCCTTCTGAGCAGCTTGAGCAAATCTCCCTGCTAGTATATTAGTCCTCTTCCAATTCAAATGCATTCGTCCTTTTTGTATAGGCCACTCTTAATTCAGAAGTGATTCTAATGATCTGGAAATGTGAATCCTTCTCCCCTGCTCCAGCCCCTCAGACACACTTTCATCTGCTTTATCCGCCTATTCCTACCCTCACTAGCCCATGAGACTGGTAGTAATACATATATTACTACCCTCAAGGACCTACCTTTTAATTGCTGCCCAACTTTCTATATTGTCTCCTCAGAATCTTGTCCTTTTCTCTTCCTATGTCGTTAGTTCCAGTGGGTACAACAACCTTCTGCTGGTCCCTCTCACCTTTGGGAATATTCTGCATCCTCTCCTGCGTATCCTTGATTCTGGCACCAGGGGAGTAACACAGCATTCTAATGACTCGCTGTCAGCTACAGAAACATCTCTCTGTCTGTGATTCTGATTGGTGAGTCCCCTATCACAATTGATCATTTGGAACCTGATGTATCCCTTGGTAAATTAGGGCCAGTCTCAGTACCAGAAACCTGGCTGTCAGTGCTACATTCCCCAGAGAGGCCCTCACCCCAGGCATTTTCCAAAACAGCAGACTTGTTTGAGATGGGGACAGCCACAGGAGACTCCGACACTACCTGCCTGCCCCTCCTCCCTTTCCCGGCACTAACCCATCTCCCTAACTGGATCTGCAGTTTTCCTACCTTCCTCCAACTGCCATCCGTCACACCCCCAGCTCCTGCAAATTCCTCATTGCCTCGAACTGCTGTTCCAACCGATCCATGCAATCCAAAAGGATTCACAACAAAACATACCTCCTATAGATATAATAATTAGTAAAATGGAAACTCTTCCAAATCTCCCACATCCGACAGGAAAAGCACATCACTCCACCAAAGGCCACCTTTGCAGCTTAACAATCTACATTCCCAGAAAATAAGACAGACTGACTGCTCTAAAACACCGCTCCAGGCTAACATGGTACATATGTTGTATTATTAAAGTTTGATCAAGAGACAGATCTCAATAAAATCTAAAATAAAAAAGAACATCAATTCACTATTGTGATTTTAAAAAACAAACAGTAAGGTCACACTTTAAAAACAGACACTTATCTGCTCCCCAGTGTGACCTCCCCCAGACTGGGTTCTCCAAAGGTCAGCTGTGAATTTCACTATTTGCTTGTTTTTCTTAAAAGGAACTCCAATGTACAGAGAAACATGTTTCAAAACAGCAGAAGCAGTCAGCCGTGTGGGGTCACTGCTGGGTCACATGGCTGTGCGGGGTTACTGCTGCATCAAACAGCCTTGTGGGGTCTCTGCTGGGTCACACTGAGCTGTGCGGCGTCACTGCTGGGTCACACAGCCGTGTGGGGTCACTGCTGGGTCACACTGAGCTGTGCGGGGTTACTGCTGCGTCAAACAGCCTTGTGGGGTCTCTTCTTGGTCACACTGAGCTGTGCGGCTTCACTGCTGGGTCACACAGCCTTGTGGGGTCACTGTTGGGTCACATAGCCTTGTGGCATCACTGCTGGGTCACACTGAGCTGTGCGGGGTCACTGCTGGGTCACACAACCTTGTGGGTTCACTGCTTGGTCACATGGTTGTGCGGGGACACTGCTGGGTCAAACAACCTTGTGGTGTCACTGCTGGGTCACACGGCTGTGCGGGGTCACTGCTGGGACACATGACCTTGCAGGGTGATGGTTGGGTCACATGGCCAAATAGAGTCACTGCTGGGTCACATGGACTTGCGGGGTCACTGATGGGTCATACATGGCTGTGCAGGGTTACGGATGGGTCAAATGTCCACGCAGGTCAGTACTGACTCACACCGGGTTGTGCGGGGTTATGTCTGCGTCTCCTCAATGCACTGAGTCAGTAACAACCTGCTGACTTATACCCCACTTGTATTTGTCTTTGGCCATGCCTGTATGAAAATAACATTTTTTCTGTATTTGTGATTGTAAATTAAAATAGGAAAAGG
The DNA here is from genome assembly GCF_020745735.1 of Hemiscyllium ocellatum. NCBI lineage: Eukaryota > Metazoa > Chordata > Chondrichthyes > Orectolobiformes > Hemiscylliidae > Hemiscyllium > Hemiscyllium ocellatum. The sequence goes on from NC_083410.1 coordinate 89,235,459, forward strand.
ACTGTTTTACAACAAAAGACTGAGAAAGGTATTGCTGTACTTTTAAAAAGTGAGTTAGTGAAACTCATTGTCAGTGGAGTTTGCACTGTTGCTTTTCACTGGGGAATAAGAGATGAGGAGACGCTGGCTCTGTGTACAAAGTGAGATGCAGCCAGCAGGAGGTTGCTGATTGGTTTGTGGAGTTGTTTCTGTTTGTGGATACCAAAGGTCATCAGCTTCACAACAACTATCTGATTGGCTCTTCACCTCTGACAGTGCAGTGAGTGTGTTTGTGTATTGAAGAACATGGCGTCAGGCACAGAGAGAAGAATACTGCCTCATGGTCACTTTCAATATTAAGCTTCAAAGACAGAATTTAAGATATAATTCAGTAAACATGATTGAATCTGTGTTTCTTTATTTCACGTAATGATTATTTTATATATCCAATAATTGTAATAAATGGATATGGTATTACGTTTCTCAGTTTTTGTCTGAATTTAGTCTGGGCCAATGCATAAACACATACGTTGTACAGGAGCTCAGCAGTAGAAACATATCTGTGGTGCAGTAATGGATCTGTGGATTGATCTGGCTCACAATGGCATTCCATAATGATGCTCTTTAATCCTGGAAATGAGGAAAATACAACATTTGGCATCCACAGTATGATGAAAGTGAAAGAGATGGCGAACAGTAAAGTGATGGATTTCCTTCGGTTCTGCATCTCTGGAGCATTGCTGTTCTGGGTGTTGCATTGACCTTGCAGTGCTCTTCGGGTTTAAACTCAGTGCTCCACTCCATATTGTGAATTATATTGTTATGGACTAGGCCAGACCACTCAAAACATTCTTAAGTGGGCATCACAATTTGGTTAGTACTTCCCAGTTTATTTCCACATATCTCCCCATGTGATTGTAATAACTCTTTCAGGTTATTTCGATTTTCTTGTGGAAGGTAATTCAACAATTTATTCCAACTTTTGACAACTTCCTCATTGTCCAATTTGATTTGAGGAATGTCCAATTCAGAATCCTCGGAACTTGGTTCATCCTTCTGTGCTGTAATCATTAACACCTTCTCCTCTTGCTTTCCTTCCCCATCAAAATACCTTTTGAGCATATTCACATGACACACTCTGTGAGATTTCTTCCTGTCTTGGGTCCTCGTCAAGTAGTTCACCTCACTCAATTTCCTCTCGATTTTATATAGTCCAATAAACTTTGCTTTTAAAGGGTCATCTGTTACAGGAAGTAATACCAATACCTTATCCTCAATTGCAAAATTGCAAATTTGTAATTTCTGATCAGCTTCCTGTTGCATTGTATGCTGGGATACTTTTAAATGCTGTCTAGCCAACTCTCCAGCTCTATTTAATCATTCTCTACAATTTAGCACAAAGTCCAAATGGGTGGTCTCTGAATTCTGACTTATTAATTTCTCCTTAATCAATTTTAACGGTCTTCTTACTTCATGCCTAAAAATTAATTCAAATGGACTGAATTTGGTTGATTCATTTGGTGCATCTCTGATCGCAAGAAGTACTCCCTTCTCCCAATCATCTGGATAATCCTGACCATAAGCCCTCGACATGGTCTTTAGTGTTTGATGCCATCTCTCGTGCTCCTGTGATTCTGGATGGTATGCAGTAGATTTGAATTGCTTTATTCCCAAATTATCCATAACCTCTTTGAATAGTTTGGATGCAAAGTTTGATCTTTGATCTGACTGGATCTCTATTGGGAGTCCATATCGATTAAAAAAAATGTAAGGAATTCTTCTACAACGCTTTGAGCTGTGATGTTGTGAAATGGCATTGCCTCTGGAAATCTAATTGATGCATCCATTATTGTTAATAAATATTTATTCCCACTTTTTCGTTTGAGGTAGGGGGAAGACACAATCAGTCAAAGACTCCTGTGAAAGGTTCCTCAAATTCTGGAATAGTTATTAAAGGTGCAGGTGATATTACTGCCTGTGGTTTTCTGAATAGCTGATGTGTATGACACATCTGGCAAAATTCAACTCCATCCTTGTGTAGTCCAGGCCAGTAAAATTGTCTTTGTATTTTAGCCTGTGTTTTCCTCACCCTTAAATGACCTCCAAGTGGTAGCTCATGTGCCACCCACAGTACCTCCTTTCTATACCCTACTGCAAAACAATCTGATGAACCTCTGCCCATTTCTCATCTGCTTGAATGTGCGATGGTCTCCATTTCCTCCTTCAGACATCATTTTTGTAAAATAATAGCACACAGAGATGCATTCACTCTCTGTTTATGACCTTTGACATAACTGCTTTAAATTCTCATTTTGCTTCTGTAACTCAACCAGTTTAGCAGAGCTAAAGATACTGGCTTGTTCACTTAGTTGCCCCTGCTCTGTCCCACTATTTGCTCAAAAAAAACTCCGATAAATCTATGTCAGTTTCCTTTTCTGTGCCTTTTGAACTTTCCTGCTTCAGCTTGTGCCTCTGTGATCATGTGATCACACAATCAGGGAAAATTCCTGGATAAACATTTTCCATGTCTTCAGTTGCCTCCATCTCCACTGTCTTTTCAACTATAGTAGGCAGCACACCTAGCAGTGAATCAGCAATATCATTTGCAAGGACAAATTGTATTCCCGCATCTGAGAGTTTGTCCAGACCTCCAACCACAAATTCTCTTCTCTGGACTCTCTGGCCTCACTTTACATAACTGGGCACTTTTTGTCTCACCATTAATTCCTGTGACCAATAGTTTCTGGCAATGGTCCTTCCGGTGTATATATTTCCTCATCCTTCAGCATTACAGACTGAGAGGAACCTGTATCCCTTAATACTGTAACCTCCTTACCTACTGCTCCTGGCCTATGTGAATAAACTTTACCCTTGCATGGATATTTTTTAAGCAGATCTGGCACTTCCTCCTTAACCAACCTCTGATCATCTTGTACACTCTGAGGCAGTTGTCTAACCTTCCTGGTGCTTTTTGTTACAAGTCCAACAAAACCTCCCAGGCTTGTCTGGTTTTCCTACATCAAGCTTTCTCCTGGCCCACCAACACTGTGATTTTGTGTGGCCCACTTTATTACAATGAAAACACAGGAACTCTTTAACTTCTTTGTCCCCCTCAAGGGTTTCTTTTTTACCCCGTGGTAAGTTATCCGTATGATCTTCACTGAGATCTATCTTTCACATTCCAAGTGAAAAGTACTTTTTGTCCCAATTTCTATCCCTCACGGACTGAAATTGATTCTGGAAGCCAAACCAACTTTTATGGACCAGCTCATAACCATCAGCTCCTCCAGATGGCAAGCTTGCCATTGTAACTCTCTACTCTTCCACATGAGTTGACACTACTTCCTCACTAAGGCTACCCTCAGCCTTTATCTCCAGCCTTTTAAACTGACTTTCCTTTCTAAGTGTCAGTTTCTGAAGTTCAAATGTTCTCTTTTTTCTTTCTCTCTGCCTATCTCTCTTTTCCCTCTCTCTACTGCTCTCTCACTTTCCCCTCTCTCTGCTGCTCTCTCATTTTCCCCCTCTCTCTGCTGCTCTCTCATTTTCCCTCTCTTCTGCTTTTAATCGTAACTCAAAGTGTTTCATTTCTGCTGCATTTTCCTTATCTCTCACCTCTAACTCGAGCTGCATCATATGCAATTGAATTCTTGCCATCTCTATAGATTCTGATGGTTTCTCTGACAAGTTTAAATGTTGAGCTCTCCTTTCCTCACAGAAGCAGGCAGGTCCAATCCCAGCTGGTCTGCTCATTCCTGCAGCTTGGTCTTATTCACCTTTTGCAAAAACTTCCAAAGTCACCGCATCCACTTCCAGAAAACTTTGGCGACTGAAAGAGCCATTCCTGTCCCAAGCTTTGTCCACTCAACCAAACCAAATAATGAGCCTAGCACCTGCCACTCGCTGTTTAAAATCCCACAAAGAGCCCCCAGTCTGTTATGGACTAGGCCAGAGCACTCCAAACATTCGTAAGCAGGCGGCTCTGGGAGATGGATTGAAGCAATTCCCAAGTAACGCTGCAGCAGGACCTGAGGAAAAGTTGCTGCAGCAGATAGTAACACAAAGCTGATGATGGAACAAAGGAAAGAACTACTCTGAACCTGAATGAATCCATGATAACAAATAATGACACCATGGAGCTATGAAGAAGGAGTTGTGCTCTGGAACATAAAGTGAAGCTTGAAATCAGTGAAGCAATTGATCTTGCGAGAAGGAACTGGACATCTCTTGTCCTGAATGGAAGAATTAAGACAAAAAGTATTTGTGAACTGAAGAGAAACAAGTGATCATTGATTACTTGAAATTCTTGTAGTAAATATAATAGATATTATTCATCAAAGCACTGCAGACAAAGAAAACCACAATTTCATATCTCTCCTTTTTGCTAAAGGTTGAATAAAGAGAACTAAATTACAATTAAAGGACAATTCTGCATTTAAACAGGATGAGGTCCATTTGGATGTTTGGATCATTGAGATGTTTTTGAAAAATATGGACATGCAAAGGAAAAAAGTCCCAGCAGACATGGAAGAGAATCAGAAGGGAACCTGAACAGGTCAGCACGGAGATGACAACGTAGTGTCTGTTTTCAAAGAAGTATACATGGAGCTACTGAATTTAGACAGGAAGAGTATTATGATGGAGAATTTCTTTTCGGTTTATAACACACAGCTGCTGTGAAAGGAGAGGGTCTGTCAGAAATAAGCAAATTCTTGATAAATCTAACTGACCAAACCAAGTGAGCAATTTTCTCAGAAGAGGATGGAAAAGCTGTAAAGATTACAGAAAAAGAGAATGGTGATTTGCTGTGCTGGGAAAAGGAAAGTGAAGCCCAGCAGTTCTGGTCTCCTTCCAATTGGAACAATGTTGTGAAACTTGAAAGGGTTCAGAAAAGATTGGCAAGAATGTTGCCAGGGTTGGAGGGTTTGAGCTACAGGGAGAGGCTGAATAGGCTGGGGCTGTTTTCCCTGGAGCATCGGAGGCTGAGCGGTGACCTGATAGAGGTTTATAATATCATGAGGGGCACGGATGGGATAAACAGACAAAGATTTTTTCCCTGGGGTGGGAGAGTCAAAAACTGGAGGGCAGAGGTTTAGGGTGAAATGGAAAAGAGAGAGAAAGGACCTAAGGGGCAATGTTTTCACGCAGAGGGTGGTGTGTGTAAGGAATGAGCTGCCAGATGAAGTGGTGGAGGCTGGTACAATTGCAACATTTTAAAGGGTTCTAGATGGGTAGATGAATAGGAAAGTTTAAGAGGGATATCGGCCAAGTATTGGCAAATGGGACTTGATTAGGTTGGGATATCTGATCGGCATGGATGAATTGGACCGAAGGATCTGTTTCGGTGCTGTACACCTCTATGATACTATGACTTTAAATACCTTAAGAGCTGTCGAACCATTGCCCTGTGCAATGTTAGTGTGTGTCTCACAGACTGCAGAGTTTGCCCCATTGGTCAGAAGGTCATGTTATATACATAAACATCAAAGGGGGATCACACAAATATATCAAGTGTCCAATCACAAGTAACAAGGTCCACAAGTCCTTTGCACGAAGCAAGCAATGCAGATTACCAACAGAATGTTAAACATTCAAATAAAGTCCATAACCAGCTCATTCATGCCTGAGGCTGATTCCACTCCGATCCCAATGATGCATTGTTCTGTCAGGATTTATTGCACAGCCCTTTGAATGTCCTCATCCCCGGCCTCATCTCCACCCTCAGCAGATTGTTGTTGGTCCCATTTTGTCTGGAGCCAGGACATCTCCCCCTTTTGTTGTTAGCTGTTGGGAGGTGCACAGCATATGGCAATGATGCAGGACAGCCTTTCTGGACTACACTGCAATTCTCCACCAGAACAATACAGGCATTGGAACCTCATTTTAATGAGGCCTGAGCCTATGCCAATATGGCCCTGATCATATGCAGAATTAGCCAATTTACCTGTCATTTTGACCCAGGTTGACAGAAAGCATGGACTTGGTGTGTGTACTTAACAAGATTATTTACTACAAATAAATAGATTCTAACAGAAGAGAAATAATTATGAACTGCTGATAAACAAAATCTAATCCACCAATGAACTCCCATCTATGTATACAAACAAACAGACAAAATGCATTGGTGTTCTGGTTAGAGGGAAAAGTTGGGTAGGTAGTTTAATGGTCATTGTGCACAGGGTTTGCTGAGATGATTATTTGTTTTTCTAGTTGTTTTCACTATTTTGAAGTAGGCACAGGGTGACTGGTTCATAATTATTAGGTCACTGACATATTAACAGGCACAGCTGCACAGAAACAGGAAAGGAGAATAAAATTGGCTTCTTCAGGCTGAGATTTTTTTTATTGCAGCCCTCTCACCTCCAATATAAGGTCCAATAAATCCTGACCAATCATTCACACCTACAAGTTGTTCAGATACTTCCTTTTTTAAAGTTTGTGAGGTTTCCTGGCTCTACCTTCCAGGTAATCCATTCCAAATTCCCATCACCCTCTGGGAGGAAGAAGTTTTCCTCAAGTCCTCCTGAACCCTTACACCCAAAAAGTATGCCTCCTTGTTTCAGACCTTTCACCTAAGGGCAGTAGCTGCTTCCTCTCCACCCTGCCCACACCGTTTGGCTCATTGAGTATGTGTCCATCAAAAACAATCATCTAACTCTTCTGTTATGGACCAGACCTGACCCCTGCAAAACACTTCAAGAAAGTAACCCAGACCATAAATTTGCTCGTTGCTTTCAGCAGATGCAACGCGGATATTCCAGGAGGGAGGCCGTTGATCAAACCATTCAGTTATAAATAAAACAGAATTATTTCCAAGATTACCAAATGAAACACAAACAAAAGAGAACAGAATACTGAGAATCTTAACCAATCTGAAAAACCAGCAGGTTATCCCAAATTAATGATGCTGTTCCCAATCTTTGCAACCATCCCCATAAACACCCCATGGCACAGACGGTAACATCATCCCAGGGTCTTCCAGGAGAGATGTCAGAGAGAGAGAGGAGCATCAGCCTATACTTGCTTCTTTAGATCCAGCAGCTTTTACAATGACCTGACTGGGTTCAGTGATCAGCCAGACCAAAACCAAACCAGAGTGACACTGAGCTGGGAGAACGGGCCACTCGCCTTGCATTGCACAAGTGTTTTTTTAAAACCTAAGAGCCTTTTGTCTGAGGCAGTATCTGTGAGCTATCATCAAACTGTCCCCTAAAACCCTTCAAACACAGACTTTTCTGAACCTGAATGTTTATGACATCTTGAAAAAAAAACCCAAGGACAACGTAACCTTGTTAAAGGAGCAGCATAATCACAGCTGAATGGACAAAACATTGGCAGATGGAACATAATGTGGGAAAATGTAAGCTATGCATTTTGGCAGGAGGAGTAGAAGAGCTGAAGACTACAGGAAGCTGCAGCACATCGGGATTGTTGTATGAATCACAAAAATCAAGCATCTACGTTCAGTAGGACATAGTGAATCAAATGGACTGTTGGGCCTTTATTTCACAGGGAATGGAGAATAAAAAACAAGGATGCTAAAACTGGCCAGGCCACAGCTGGAATCCTGTGAACTCTTTTGGTCCCCTTATCTAAAGAAAGATATCCTGACATGGGGGGAGGGGGGCAGGCAAGAAAGAAGGTTCACAAAAGGGAACCAATGAAGAGGAGCTGATGCTGTCATGGTGATGTCACTGGGCTGTTCATCCAGAAACCCAGGGAATGTTGTGGGGAGTTGGGTTCAAATCCTGCTGGATGGTGGCAGCTGAGAGAATTTTAATTCAATTTTTTAAATCTGGAATTAAGAGTCTGATGATGACCATGTATCCATTGTTGATTGTTGGAATATCCATCTGGTTCACTAATGTCATTTAAGGAACAAACTGGTGTCCTCACCAGGTCTGGGTGACATGTGACTGCAGACCCACAGTAATGGTGTTGACTCCTAATTTCCCTCTGGGAATTGGGGATGGATAATGAATGCTGGCCGACCCAGAAACACCCACATCCCGTGAGTGAATAAAAATCTCAGTTTGTTCTCAGTATGGAAACAGTCTCTTATGAGAAGAGGTTGAGTACGTTGGGCTTGTGCTCATTGGAGTTTTGAAGAATGAGAGATCACCTTATTGAAACATACACAATTCTTAGGGGGATTGACAGGGTCGATATGGAGAGGGGGCTTCCCCGGTGGGAGGGTCGAGAAGCAGAGGGCACAGTCTCACAGTGAGGGTCACTCATTTAATACAGGGATGAGGAGGAACTCTGACTGTCAGCAGTGATCTCATTCAGTGGCAGACCAGACTCAATGGACAAAATAGACAAATTCTGCTCCTACGTCACATGGTCATTGTTTAAAAAAAAAGGGAGTGCCCACTTAGACAGAAATGAGGAAACTTTTTTTCTTTTAGATCTTCGTGAGTCTTTGGAATTCACCTCCTCAAAAGGAAGTGGGTGCAGGATCTTTCAATGTCCAAAAGGCAGACAGAGAGAGATTTTTGATGACCAATGGTAGGAAAGATTATCATTCTGTTATTGGAAGGATATTATTAAACTGGAGAGAGTTCAGATGGATATACCAAGATGTTTCTGGGAATGGAGAGTTTGAAATACGAAAATACTGGAATGACTGGGACCTTCTCCCTTTGAGCTTAGGAGTTTGAAGGGTGATCTTATTGAGGTTTATAAAGTCATGAAGATCATCAATAAGGAGAATGACAAGGGTCTTTTCCCTCGGGTAAGGCAAGTTCAAAACTGGGGGGCATATTTTAAGGTGAGAGGGGAAAGATTTAAAAAGGAAATAATGGATAACCTTTTCCACAATGAGTGGTTCGTGTATAGAAAGAAATGCCAGAGAAAGTGGTGGATTCAGGTACAGTTACAATCTTTGGAAGATATTTGGATTAGTTCATGAAGAGGAAAGGTTTGGAGGGATATGGGCCAAGCAGAGGCAAGTGAGACTGGTTTAGTTTGGGAACATGGTCAGTGTGGACTGGTTGAACTGAAGGGTCTGTCTCCATGCAGTTAGATCTTGTCTGCTGAGGCGTGAAGAGGGTAACAGCAGAGTGTGAGGTGTACACCTGTATGGACTGGGGAAGGGTCACATTAGAAGCTGCCTGGACTAACAAGTAGACGTTAGTTAAATTCAGTGCAGGGAGGGAGGCCACAAGCAACAGGATCCAATTTATTGGAATAATAGGCCAGCAGGCGATGACAGTCACCATGCTGCTGAGCGAGGACACCAGCGACACCTTCATCTATTCCACTGACATCCAACTGAAAGGGTCTGCCATATACCGGGCGGCCTGGAGCTGAGGCTGCAGCTAAGGCATCTTTGAGGACGTCAAATGACTGCTGAACTTTAAGGGGAGCATTAGGAGAGAAATAAGGAGGAAGATCCTTAGAAAAAGCTGTAACTTTTTTTATTCACAGTATTTACTGTGGAAAAGGATATGGAAGATGTAGACTGTAGGGAAATAGATGGTGTCATCTTGCAAAATGTCCATATTACAGAGGAGGAAGTGCTGGATGTCCTGAAATGCATAAAAGTGGATAAATCCAGGACCTGATCAAGTGTACCCTAGAACTCTGTGCGAAGCTAGAGACATGATTGCTGGGCCTCTTGCTGAAATATTTGTATCATCGATAGTCATAGGTGAGGTGCCGGAAGACTGGAGGTTCACTAACGTGGTGCCATTGTTTAAGAAGGATGGTAAGGACAAACCAGGGAATGATAGACCGGGGAACCTGACATCGGTGATGGGCAAGTTGTTGGAGGGAATCCTGAGGGACAGGATGTACATGTATTTCGAAAGGCAACGACTGATTATGGATAATCAACATGGTTTTTGTGGTTGGGAAATCATCTCTCACAAACTTGATTGAGGAAGTAACAAAGGATTGATGAGGGCAGAGCGGAGGATGTGATCTATATGGACTTCAGTAAGGCGTTCAACAAGGTTCACAATGGGAGACTTATTAGCAAGGTTAGATCTCACAGAATACAGGGAGAACTAGCCACTTGGATACAGGATTGGCTCAAAGGTAGAAGACAGAGGGTGGTGGTGGAGGGTTGTTTTCAGACTGGAGGTCTGTGACCAGTGGAGTGCCACAAGGATCGGTGCTGGGTCCTCTACTTTTTCTCATTTACATAAATTATTTGGATGCAAGCATAAGAGGTACAGTTGGTAGGTTTGCAGATGACACCAAAAGTGGAGGTGCAGTGGACAGCGAAGAGTGTTACCTCAGATTACAACAGGATCTGGACCAGACGGGCCAATGGGCTGACAATTGGCAGATGGAGTTTAATTCAGATAAATGCAAGGTGCTGCGTTTTGGAAAAGCAAACCTTAGCAGGACTTATATACTTAGTGGTAAGGTCGTAGGGAGTGTTGCTGAACAAAGAGACCTTGGAGTGCAGGTTCATAGCTCCTTGAAAGTGGAGTCGCAGGGAGATAGGATAGTGAAGAAGACATTTGGTATGCTTTCCTTTAATGGTCAGAGTACTGAGTATAGGAGTTGGGAGGTCATATTGCAGCTGTACAGGACATTGGTTAGGCCACTGTTGGAATGTTGTGTGCACTTCTGGTCTCCTTCCTATCAGAAGGCTGTGTGAAACTTGAAAGGGTTCAGAAAAGATTTACAAGGATATTTCCAGGTTTGGAGGATTTGAGCTATAGGGTGAGGTTTAACTGGCTGGGGCTGTTTTCCCTGGAGCGCGGAGGCTGAGGGGTGACCTTATAGAGGTGTTTACAATTATGAGGGGCATAGATTGGATAAATAGGCAAAGTCTTTTCCCTTGGGTCGGGGAGTCCAGAACTAGAGGGCATAGGTTTAGGGTGAGAGGGGAAAGATATAAAAGAGATCTAAGGGGCAACTTTTTCACACATAGGGTGGTACGTGTATGGAATGAGTTGCCAGAGGAAGTGGTGCAGGCTGGTACAATTGTACCATTTAGGAGGTATGTAAATAGGAGGGATATGGGACAGGTGCTGGCAGGTGGGACTCAATTGGATTGGGATATCTGGTCGGCATGGACGGGTTGGACCGAAGGGTCTGTTTCCATGCGGTACATCTCTATGATTCTATGACTCTATGGCTAGTTCTCCCTGTATTCTGTGAGATCTAACCTTGCTAATAAGTCTCCCATTGTGAACCTTGTTGAACGCCTTACTGAAGTCCCTATAGATCACATCCTCCGCTCTGCCCTCATCAATCCTTTGTTACTTCCTCAATCAAGTTTGTGAGAGATGATTTCCCAACCACAAAAACCATGTTGACTATCCATAATCAGTCGTTGCCTTTCGAAAGTTAGAAGCCATTGCCTGCAAAAATGGACCAGCCCTAAAAATGTGAGGGAAGGGGTGCGGTGAGGCTCTCCCAAATTCAAGTTGCTTCATTTCCAGTTGAGTGTTAACCCTTTCCAAAGCTTCCCATCGCATTCCTGGGAATTGTAAACATTGCACGACTGTCACAACTACTTCCCCTTTTCTCACAGACGAAGGAAACACCAAATCCAAAAGCTTGCCTTGCTCACGTTTTGTAAAACTCTCAAGGTGGTCCCTTTCACCCCCAGGAAACTCTGAGTGACTGAACGAGACTTTATTACACAAGGCACACTCTGTTTAAACCAACCAAAGCCAACACCCGAAATTAAAGTCGCTAACACTTACCACTCACTGCCTTTGAGTATAATAATCCTAAACCCATCCTGGATTTAGAGATTTCAATCTTGACAGGAGCCCCCAGTTTGTTACGGACCAGACCAAACCCCCCTCAAAATATTCAGAAGATTGTTCATTCGCGAACAGTTTCTTATTTTGAAGGTCAGTGTAAGGTTTCACATTCGACATTGACTGGTCAAACTCCCGGATTTAAAGCAGAATGCATTTTATTATCCACTATAGCTAAAATAAACAAAAGAAAGAAGGAATTGGAATAACTTAACTCTATTGGAAAACTGAACAGAATAACAGCTACAGAAACTATTACTAATGAATATAGTGGGATCTGATAAGCAGACCTTTGGCAAAAGGCAAATTCAGAAAACAGATTGTCTCACATGCAACTCCTGCAGCAGACAGAAAACCCCAGCTTTTGGCTGTGACCAAGAGGGCTATAAAATAATTCCCACTCTTTCAAAACCCCAATAACAACTGCTGAATGCTAACCTAATGATCCTGGTTCTGTGGGAGTTTGACCACACCCATCCTGGTTGCTTCTATTGTTCCAACTTTAAAGAAATACCCGTGGCCTCACACACTGTTTACTCTCGTGATTCTGTTTCCTACTCAATGCCTCTTTCTCAAAACCTTTCCTCCAAAAAAGGACAAAATAACCTCTTAAAGCCACTGAATCATCACAGTTCACTTTCTGTTCCCCAGCTCCACTGGAAATATTTCCCATGTGTTGGTGGGGCAGTGCCCAGCGTGGGAACGGCTGGGTAACCCTGGATTTGGTTCACGTCATCGATGCCAGTCTTTTCATGGGCTCAGTGTTCTTAGTCATGTGGATGGCCACTCGAAGTGGTTGGATGTGCTGAAAGCTCATTCCTCAAATACAGGGACAACAACAGAAAAACTGCCCGTCTTTTTTCAATACACAGACTCCCAGAAGTGTGGATCATAGATAACAGGCAGGTGTTTACCAGCAGGGAACTTGAGTATTTCCTGAAGTCAAATGGTATTCAATATAAACGCACCACTCCAGAACATCAATCATCCAATGATCTGTCAGGGAGGTCAGTCCAAACTTTGAAGGCAGGCTTAAAGAAACAGCCTACAGCTTCACTCGATACCACACTGTCCCGGTTCCAGTTTGATTATGGGACAATTCCTCATGGAACTACAGGGATAGCTCCAACAGAGTTACTAATGTGATGAAGACTCCTGACCAAGGTGAATCTGATCTTCCGGGCCCTGGGGTGGGGAGGGTGAAATGGCATCAGGAATGTCAATGCGGGATACAAGCCTCTGTTAAGTGAGAGATACAGCTCACTTCAGGAGACAAAGTTGAGTGGATGAGCCACAGGAATGTCCCTGCATGGGTAAGAGGCAGAGTTAACATGAGGTCAGGTTTAGTGATGGAAAAAGTTCATGTCGGTGGAACGGTCCTGAACAAGCACGTGGACCATATGAAAGTTGTCAACTCACAAATAACTCACAGAGCCATAGAGATGTACAGAACACAACCTTCAGTTCAACCTGTGCATGCCAATCCGATATCCGAAATAAATCCAATCTCATTTCCCAGTATTTGGGCCCTATCCTCGAAATCCTTCCTGTTGATATACTCATCCAGATACCTTTCAAATGTTGGAATTGTACCAGCCTCCACCACTTCCTCTCGCAGCTCATTCCCTCTTTGTAAAAATATTGCCCCTTAGGTCTCTTGTAACTCTTTCCCCTCTCAGCTTAAAACTATGCCCTCTAGGTATGGACTCTCCTATTCCAGGGAAAATACCTCGTCTATTTACTCTATCCATGCCCCTCATGATTTTATAAACCTCTATTAGGTCACCCTCTCAGGCTCCAACTTCCCAGGGAAAATATCCCCAGTCACTTCAGCTTTTTCCAAGAGCTCAAACCCTCCACCCTGCCAACATCCTTGTAAATATTTTCAAGTTTCACAACATCTTCCCGATAGCAGGGAGACCCAGAACTGCACACAGTATTCCAAAAGTGGGCTAACCAATGTCCTGTAAAGCTGCAAGATGACCTGCCAACTCGTTTACTCAATGCACTGACTGATAAAGGCAAGCATACCATACATCTTCTTCACTATCCTGTTTACCTGGGACTCCACTTTCAAGGAATTGTAAACATACTCTCCAAGGTCTCTTTGTTCAGCAACACTCCCCAGGACCTTACCATTAAATGAATAAGGCCTGCCCTGATTTGTTTTTCTAAACTGCAGCACATCACATTTCTCTGAATTAAACTCCATCTGCTACTCCTCAGCCCATTGACCATTTTGATCAAGAACCTTTTGCAATCTGAGCTAACATGCTTCGCTGTCCACTGCACCTCCGATTCTGGCGTAATCTGCAGACTTACTAACCATACACTACATTCACACCCAAATCATTGACACAAATGATGAAAAGCAGTGGTCCCAGTACCGATCCATGTGGCACACCGCTGGTCATATGCCTCCAGTCTGAAAAGTAAGCCTCCACCATTCCCCTCTGTCAGAGCAAAACGTGCCGGGCTCCTCAACAACCGATCCCACTGTCTGGAACCCGGGTATTCTCCCTGACCATTAGGTGTTGGAGACTCCTCGGAATCTGAGATGGACACAGTGGATGTTGCCTCCTTGATGTCTTTGCCCCCTGAAGCAGAGAATGAGCTTCTTCTGAGACTCTCTGGACACAAGAGGCAAAGCTACTGTGTGTTACCCGCTGTCCGCCCGTGTCAGAGGCAGAGTTGGAGGAACCTGAATCAGTGCTAAAGCCCCTTAGGAGGACCCACAAAAAATAGAACTGGCTTATGTCTTTGGACTCAGAGGGGACGGTGTAGTGATTGTAACGAGGGCAGTCAGTTCGACACAGAGAATATGAGTTCCCTGATTGGAGCTGTCAATCTGGTCCAATCCGGGAGCCCTGTCTGACAGACAAGAACAGGGGGGTGGGGTCAGACATTCTGCTGACTCTGAGAGCTGGCTCTGAGGGAGCTAGATCAGTGTCAAAGACTCTCCATGTATGAATAAAGGGTGACTTGGTGAAGGGATACCGGCCTCTGTGGAGCTATTTCAGGTGTGGTTCTATTTAAAAGGGTCATGACAGTTTGATCAATCATCCTTTTACTTATATTCTATTGATGTTTATGATGGATCGATATTGTAATGGCTGTTTTGTGTGTTGATCTGGATCCTTTTGTGATAGTTAGCATTAAGCCTTGTGTACCAGACCTCTTTCAGTTTGATCCTTATCTATTTGTCCTCCTCTAACTGAATGCACATTTCCTATATTTCCCCATAATGCTCCACACTGTATGCACTCTACATCTTAGTTGGTCTCACCAGGATGGGAGGCAGCTTTTTAAATTACATCATTATGGAAATGGTCACATGAGAGGGGATGTGGTAAATCAAAAGGAAAATATGAGATAACAGAGGAAGGTAACAGCGTAGGAATAATAATCAGTGAGTGACAGGCTAAACAGGCATTCAAATGTAAAATCAAATAAGGCAAGAAACTCAAAAAATAGGAAAAGGGACAGGCAATAAATGCTGGGCCCAGTCAGAGAGACACAAATCCTGGGAGTGAATAAAGAAACCTGCACAACTCACAAAGTACTTTAAAAATGAGTCATTGCTGTCATGTAGCAGTGAGTCTGTACACAGTGAGACCTCACATTCAACAATAAGAGAAACGATCAAACAATCTGCTGTAAGTGATGTTGGTTAGAGGATAAATATTAGCCAGCAGACCATGGATGACTTCACTGCTTGTCCTCAAAGAAGGGCTGTGGGAAATGTCACATCCAATGAGGAGCTTGGACTGGTGTTGTGTTCCCAGCTCATCTGAAGTGGAATTGTGTCAGCCTCAATCATGTGCTTGATCACATGACCCTGTGATGCAGGGGTGACAATATCACCACAGAGCCAAGATTATTAGTTGGAGTTCGTGTCGACAGAGAAGGACAGAATTGTCGCGTTCAGTGGAATGATGTGAATGCTGTACAATTGTGTTTCAAGTCACTTGTTTTTTAAAAAATTGACACATTGAATACTTGCAAGAAATGGATACATTATGGCATTTCTCAACTTTTCTCTGAATTTAGACTGAGCCAAGGCATAAACCAATGTGTTTGTGCACGAACTGAGCAGTTGAAACATATCTCCAGTGTAGTCTGCAATAAGTAAGGGATCAGTATAATGATCAGGTTCATAAAACATATCTGTAATTCTGGAAATGAGGAAAAATACAGTATATGGCATCCACAGCAAGATGAAAGTGCCAGAAATGGCTAATAGCAAAGTGATGGATTTCCTTCGGCTCTGCATCTCTGGATCGTCGCTGTTCTGGGTGTTGCATTGACCTTGCAGTGCCCTGCAGGTTTGATTGGCCATCACAATGTGGTGAACAGTCAGTGCGTTCAGCAGTAAAATGAGAAAGTATGGCAATAGTGGGTTTAAAATTATGTCAAGCCAGTGAAAACTGATCCAACCTGACAAGATAAAGTAGTCTGGTTTGAAACGAGCGCCCCACTCTACATTGTTTATTGTGGAGATTGGCTGAGAAGCAAAATATAAGGGAATATTTTGGAAAGTGAACACCACACACACAGTCACTATCACCACAGCTGCAGTTTCCTCCTTGCAATACTTTGCTCTCAACCTCTGGCAACAAATGAGGACAAAACGATCAACAGTGAAAGCGACCGTGAGCCAAACAGAGCAGTCAACAGCTGTGTAGTTGATAATCACATTGATGGTACTTATTGAGGTGAAGTGTAGAAATGAAAACGGGAAATAGTAGGAAAGCATGTAGTAGATTATCACATTGGAAATAATGACCAGGAGATCAACTGTCGTCATACCCACCAAATAAAGAGTGATCCCTTTGGAGAGACCACAGCCTCCACGAATTAGAAGGACAATTGTCAGGAGGTTAGCTACAGAGAAAAGAGCCGAACCCACAGATTATTAACACAACAATGCTTGGAAGTTATGACACGAAACCAGGTCATTTTGTCCAATAAATCTACGTTGAGGTTCACACTGCACATG
Organism: Hemiscyllium ocellatum; assembly: GCF_020745735.1. Taxonomy (NCBI): domain Eukaryota; kingdom Metazoa; phylum Chordata; class Chondrichthyes; order Orectolobiformes; family Hemiscylliidae; genus Hemiscyllium; species Hemiscyllium ocellatum. Next base: position 89,252,163 of record NC_083410.1, read on the forward strand.
TGTTTGCTCCCACTGACTTCATCTTACAATATTGAGATATTATTTGTTTCAGCCTCATGTAGTTACTGAGATTTCCCATCAGGCAAACTCACAAATGTGTAGAAATATTGCACAGATTGGAAGGAAGAAAAAGTTTCTCAAACCAGGATCCCTTTGCAGAGATGGATTGAGTGAGTGCACTTCCCACCAGTTTGCCTTATGCCAATCTATAATTAAACAGAAGGGTGGGTCGGGGTGGGAGGGGCTGCCTCCTTTGAACAATAACTAATTTACAAACACTGAAGCTCATTGTGAGTCCAATTGACCACAATTGTATGGGATCCATTTTCCTTTCTAGAGGTTGCACAGACAACAACAGTATGGGTGGAGGGGTTTCCAGCAGTGTTATGTCAGGGGCACTGAGACAGAGGTTGGATGTAGTCAGTGATTTTCTGTGTGAAGGTGGAAGCATTGAGCTCCCATTTTGTTTTAGCAACTTTGTGTTGTTCCGTAGGTTAAATAAAAAGCAGAGCAGATGACAGAGAGGACTTGTGGCCTCGGGGTGGGGGTGTTGTTATGTCTGAGACTCAAACAGGAGTCCAATGGCAACTGTCCCCATAGGGATTGTAAAAGGGGGAGGAGGTCACGGCAAGAAGGTTCAAGAGAGCAGATAGCCAGGGGCAGGTGGGCTCTGTATAACAAGGACAGAATGCACCTCGTTCTGTGTAAGGAAACTATTGAGAATAACTGCAGCCTGAAAGGAGAATGTACAATCAGTGCCTTGAGTCTGTAAACAGAGAACAAACTACATGCTGCATCTGGAGCCCCATGGTTTGTCTCTCCAGAGAGTCAGTGACTTCTCTCTGTGACTAATCAGTTCCATTTGTGTGTCTGGCTGTTCAGTGTCTGTCGCTTTAAAAGTTACTCATGGCTTTGACTATTTCATGAAAGATACCAGCAATACCATTCCTGTAAAGCCAAAATAAATTATTCCCCGCATTCTCCCATATGGACTCAGTGTGATTTCTTACATTGTTCCTGCCTGCTGCACTGTAGCCTTCCCCATGTGCTGCCAGTGGTCCTGGTGGCAGGCGGCTGACTCTAACATCCCTTTGTCTGGAATGGCCTTGGGGGTGGTCCACTGTTTGGCTGAGTCTGTCTGGACCCTGATATGGTGAGGCTCTCCTGCACAGTGTCAGGAACCTCCTTCATCACCATGGCTCTCTGAAGCACTGTTGTCAGTGGCAAAGGGTAGAGGAGTAACTGTCCCCATCAGGAGTGCCCTGACAGGTACTTCCCGATGGTGACTGCCCCTCCACATGTCCCACTCTGAGGTTCACTTGGCCCTCCCGACCTTCCTGACTGAGAAAAAAATTGTCCCAGCAATGACTTGAGGTATCTCCATTCTCTTCGTTTTCACATTGAGCTCAGTGACAATACAATGGATCACATGAGCACAAACCCTAACACTCACCGTAATCCGAAACCTAACCTGAACTTTAGACCTAATCCTAATCCTAACCCTAAAAGCAAACAAACCGACACTATCCCGAAAGCTAACACTAACCCTAAACTCCAGCCTAATATTCTCCGAATAGTAAAATAAAACCGAACGTTAATCATAACCCTATCCTTAAAGTTAACCTTTCCTCGAAACTAAACCAAAACCCGAGCTATAACCCTACTGCTAAAGATTATTCTAACACTAACCCAAAATCTAATTCTATCCTCAAAACCAACCGTAGCGCTAACCCTCACTCTAATCCTAATCAAGCATTAAATTAAACCAACTGCTAACTACAACCCTCACCAAAACCCTCGCCCTAATCTGAAACTAAATCCCGAATTAAATCCTAACCTAACCAGAACCCTTACCTAAACCCGAACCCTTCTCTCATCTGAACCCTCATCCGAATCATAATTCAAACGTTGATCCTAACCCTGACCTGAATCCTAATTCGAATCTCAAATTCCATCCTAATTCTAACCCTACTGTAAATCTAACCCAAATCCGAACCACAACGTTAACCATAAAGCTAAACTGGAGACATGAGCCTCGCCCTAACCATAACTGTAGAGATAACACTAACCCAAATCCGGGATCTAAACCTAACCCTTCAGTGTAACTCCCACTCTAACTCTATTGGTATTCAGAGTGCATATTCCACAGCACCTGGCTGATCAGCCCCAACCAGAGTTTGGGAGTGATTGTGACTGCGAAGATCGTTCAGTTGTGTGAGCATGTGGGCCGGGTACTATCCCATCGACCTGCCTGATCCCACTGACCAACATCAAATCCAGGCCCATGTCCCAGCAACAGACCCAGACACATTGCAATAAAAACACAGTCGGAGAGAGCTTTGGGATCCAGAAATCTGAAAGTACCTGTTCCTCCCAGACAAGGACCATTTAGCACACGTCAGGTCACAGATTTCTCATGTCCTCATGGAACTAAACTAAACTTCACAAATTACAGCATGAGCTGTTTCTTGTAGGAACACCTGAAACTGGATCCAGCATGAGGAGAGAAAGAGGGAGGGTTTATACACTGAGAGATATATCAGGAGAAAGAACAGAGTGAAAGTGGGATTGAAAAGATAACACAACCTGCTTCAGCTTCTTACCAGGAACTCCGAAGATTGTGAGGAAATGGTAGTAAGTGAAAGCTATCTGTTTAATTGTTGGTAACTCCATTTTCAGAGAGGAGATAGTGGCAATTGTTGTTGACAGATCTGAGTCATCAGACATTCGTCTGTTATATAAAGCAACTAAATCTCCCCTGTGATTTTTTGCGGTTGCAGAGAGAGTGAAATTAGTTTGCAGTCTTTGAACAAACAGGCACAGTTAATTTAATAGATATTATACAATACAATCTTCACCTAAACCGGAAGATTGAAGGAGAACAATTGGGCCAGGTCCATCTCAGGGCTCCTTGCTCGCTCTCTTATTGATCTCCATACGGATGCTCACAACATCTCTGCCTTGCCTTGCCTTTCTCACTTTGTCCCCTCACCCACACAGTCAGAGAATCATAGAGCTGTACAGCATGGGAACAGATCTTTTCATCCACCTTATCCATACCGACCAGACATCCCAAATTAATCTCATCCCATTTGTTAACATTTCACCCACATCCCTCTAAACCTTTCCTATCTGTGTATCGTCTGGACGACTTGTAAATCTAGTAATTGTACCAGGCTCCACCACATCCTCTGGCAGCTTCTTCCATGCATCAACCACCCACTCTGCGCAAATGTTGCTCTGAGATCCATTGTAAATCTTTCCCCTCTCATCTCGAATGTATCCTCTCTACTACCCTCTCCTACCCTCAGGAAAAGACCTTGGCTCTGTAAACTTCTATAATGTCACCCCTCAGCCTGCAAAACTCCAGGCAAAATAGCTCCAAGCTGTTCATCCTTCCCTGATAACTCAAACCCTCCAATCCTGGCAACATACCTGTAAATCACTTCTGAACCCTTTCCGGTTTCAAAACGTCCTCCTCTTAACAGGGAGACCAGAATTGAATGCAGTATTCCACTGACCTCCCAATTCCCACATTCAATGTACTGATTCATAAAGGCCAGCTTCCCAAATGTCTTCTTTACTATCCTGTCTCCCTGTGACTCTACTTTCAAGGAATTATGAACTTGCATTCCAAGGTCTCTTTGAACAGCAACACTCCTCAGAACTAGCCTTGATGTGCCTTTCCACACTGCAGCACCTCACATTTATCTACATTAATCTTCATCTGCCACCCCATCAGCCCAACTGATTAAGATCCCGTTGTATTCAGAGTTCACTTTCTTCGCTTTCCACCACGCCACCAATTTTAGTGTCACCTGCAAATTTACTAACCATACTTGCTGGGTTCACATCCAAATTATTTATAATAATAACAAAAAGCAGTGGCCCCAGCACTGATCCTTGTGCATAATGCTGATCACAGGCTTCCAGTCTGAAAAACAATTCACCACTACCACCCTCTGTCTCCCACCTTTGAGCCAGTTATGCAGCGAATGGTGAGTTCTCCCTATTCCATGTGATCTAACCTTACTGAACAGGTGCCTTGCAAAATGCCTTATTGAAGTCCATATGGATCACGTTCATCACATTCATTAATCCTTTACCTCACTTCTTCAAAAACTCAATCAAGTTAGTGAGACATGATTTCCCAAACACAAAGACATCTTGTGTGTCCGTAATCAGTCCTTGCCTTGCCAAATACATTTAAATGCTGTCCCTCAGGATTCCCTTTAACAACTTGCCCAACACCAATGTCAGGCTCACTGGTCTATAGCTTTCTGGCTTTTCCTTACCACCTTTCTTAATAGCAGCACCATGTTGGGCAACCTCCAGTCTTCTGGCACCTCACCTGTAACAACTGATGATACAAATCACTTCCCAAGCTTCCTACAGTGCTCTAGGTTACACCCGATCAGATCTTGTGAACGTATCCTTCTTTTTGCATGTTAAATTGTCCAGCAACCCATCCTCCGTTATTATTGTCAATTTGCAAGAAATTGTTCTTTATTTCCCCAAGTTCTCTACCTTCCATATCCTTCTCCACAGTAAACACTGATGCAAAATACTCAATTGGTATTTCCCTCCTCCCCTGTGGTTCCATGCATAGATGGCCTTGTTGATCTTTATGAGGCCCTAGTCTCGCACTAGTTACTCTTCTGTCTGTAATGCAGTTTTAGAATCCCTTTGGATTCTCCTTAATCCTACTTGCCAAAGCTATCTTGTATCACCTTTTTGCCTTCCTGATTTCCCACTTCACTAAAAGGCTCCTGTCCTCATACTCTTCTAGGGATTTACTCAATCCCTACTGTCTATACCTGACATATGCTACTTTCTTTTTCTTGACCAAACTCTCAATTTCTCTCATCATTCAGCATTCCCTACTCCTCCCAACCTTATCCTACTCTGTTTAAGAGGAAGGTATTTTTTTCTGGACTCATTTTATAGCATTTTTGAAGATTTCACATTTTCCAGCTATCTCTTTACTTGTGAATATCTGTCCCCAATCACCTTTTGACAGTCCTGGACTAACACTGTCAAAATTGGCCTTCCTCCAGTTTAGAACACTAACATTTAGATGCAGTTTATTCTTTACCATCACTGCTTTACAATCATGGAATTATGATGACGAGCTCCAAAGTGAACCCCCACTGACACCTCAGTCACTTACCCTGCCTTATTTCCCAAAAGAAGGTCAAGGTTTCCTCCTTCTCTGGTCGGTACATCCACATGTTGAATGAGGAAAGTTTTTGAATACACTGAACAAATCCCACTCCATCCAAGCACTTAACACTAAGACAGTCTCAGTCTATGTTTGATAAGTTAAAATCCCCGAACATTACCATCCTACTATTCTTATAGATAACTGAGATCTGTTTTCAAATGTGCTTCACAATTTCCTACTGACTGTTGGGGGGACGACAGTACAATCCCATTAAGGTGATCATTCCTTTCTTACTTATCAGCTTCATCCATATAACTTCCCTGGATGTACTCCCTGAATTCTCCTCCCTCAGGACAACTGTAATGTTATCCCGAATCAGAAACATCACTCTCCCTCCTCTCTTACCCTCATTTCTGCCCTTCCTATAGTATCGATACCCTGTAACATTAAGCTGCCAGTCCTGTCCAACCGTGATCCATGTCTCTGCAATAGCTAGGTTACCCCAGTCCCATGTTGCTAACCAGGCTCTGAGTTCACCTGCCTTACCTGAGAGACCTCCTGCATTGAAATTAATGCAATTTAATTTGTCAGTCCTACCTCCATTCTCTGCTTTGTTCCTGCCTGCCCTGTTTGACTTGCTCTTTTCCCCAACTGCACCAATCTCAGACTGACTTTGTTTCTCACCGTCTCTCTGACTAGTGTAAATCCTCCAGAACAGCACTCGTAAATCTCCCCACCATTATATTGGTCCCTTTCCAATTCAGGTGCACACTATTATTTGTATGCAAGTTACTTATACACCAGAAGAGATTCCAGAGATCCAAAAGAGTGAATCCTTCTCCCCTGTGTGAATCCCTCAGCTACACCTTCATCTGCTCTATCCTTCTATTCCTACTCTCATTAGCACATGCTACCAGGAGTAATCCATATATTACTACCCTCAAGGACCTATGTTTTTTAACCTTGTGCCTCATTTCCTGTATTTTCTCTACAGACCCTTGTCCTTTTGTCTTCTTGTGCTGTTGGTTCCAATCTGTACAATGACCTCCTGCTGGTTCCTCTTCCCTTTATGAAAATGCTGCACCCTCTCCAAGATAACCTTGACCCTGGCACCAGGTGGGAAACACACCATGTCCCGTTGTCAGCCACACAAATGTCTGTCTGTGCCTTTGACGGCAGGTTTGCTTCAAGGTTCACAATATTTCTGTCGTGTCTTCCCCTTGGTGCAGACACAAAGCCAAATAGGTTGTCATGGTTTCCAGCCGTCATCAGCCAAGGGAGCGGACATGTTGCTGTGCAGCACTGCACTACATCGACCTTATACCCACACCATGTGACAACAATGTCCAGTTTGTATGAATGGTGTCATCCAAAGTGGAATAAAATGAATGGGATGATGTAAGTATCATTAATAGTCACACGTTCGAACAGATGAGACACACGTAGACACAAGACTTCTGTGGTGACATTTCTTCTCTCTTCAGAGAACTAATAGGCCCTATCTTCTTTGCTAGACCTTGCTCTTTTTCCCTGTAAACATAAATTAACTGAGGCCTTTGGTGAAGTACAACAGATCCTGTTTTCAGCAAACTCCAGATTTGGCCTTCCTCTCCTTAAATATGTTCCTTGTTGTAACCAAAATGTACTTGTTTATGTTTACAGAATAGCCACATCTTCAATAATTATCTCCATAGCAACCTCAGGACTGTCTTGCTTCTGGAAGCCTCCCAGCTGGGTCAAAGGTTTAAACATTCTTCATCAGCTCACACAGGCACCATGGAACAAACTCAAAGCTAACAACCTCTAATCTACCTTAAACTGAACCAAATCTCCACATTTTTAGTATTTAATATAATCCACAATAGAGTCAGCTGTAACAATGTGTGTCTTTATAAATAAATAAACATATAAATATTTCTTTATTCACAGTAAATTTTGTTTTACCCGGCACCATGTGAACTGGCACCCTCAATAAACCAGTAACAAGTATATCCCTGAAATTCCTGATGTATCATCACAATCTCCACAATGTTTGAGTCATCATTTGAGTGTCAGAGTGAGAAGGCTGTCTGCTGGTAAGTTTTATTTAAGACTACGTTACATTATCATTTAAATGATTGATGCTGTAAATAAAGGAGAACAGTGATGTGATACACCCTGCATTATATTCCTATAACTCAGTGTGTGTTTTTACATTGATGATGTGAACCTCTTGATCAACCGGAATATTAGATCAACCGGTTCCTTCCTGGTCCCATCGGTGCCGGGTAATAAACCGTTCGCTGTCCTGGTCTGGAATACACAAACAAAGGAAACTTTAGAAGGTGAAGCAGGAAGTCAGGGTTGAAGTGGAGACCAAGCAGGTTAATCAGTCGAGAAGCAGTGAAAATGGATTTCAATTGTGTGGAGAACTAAAGAATTTGGGATTATTCCCTTGCTTAAAGTTATGAGAATTTTTGTGAAATTACAGAGCAAAAATATACTTGGAGTCATGAGTCAATAACCAGAGGTTAGACAAAAATCTCTTCACCCATTCCATTCTTAATTTCTCTCCTGTACTTTCTGTATTCTGCTTGGATCGGGACTGAATGATGAAGCTGTCAGTGTGGAGCTGCCCTGCACAGTTGCTGATATTTGCCCCAGGAAAGGCAGACAGGGGGAAATCGGTACCCCACACTGCGGGCAAGCTCCTGCTGGATGGGGTGCTCTTGACACAGGACTTTCTCCAGCTCCAGGGGCAGGAGAGGAGACCCCAAAACCAGACCATGTCAGCCCTGTCTGAGGTTCCCACCCGGGTCAGTGCAGCCTCAGCCGCCTGGAGGAATATCCAGCGCTGTCCGAAGAAGGTCAATGTCCTTCTCCACTCTGCCATGTTACGTTGCACCATCTTCTCTCTAATATCTCACTCTCACTCTGTTTCTGCTCCTGTACCCACCACCCACGAAGGCTCATCCTTTCCCACTCTCACTATTGTCTACAACATCTTCTCCACTGGTAGTTATCCAGCCCAACCCCCAACATCACTAATCCTGCGTGCCCTCTGCACTGCCTACTCACTCAGTCAGGGCACCTTCCCACCCGCACCAACAGCAACAGCTGTGCCACCAACTTTCATCTCCCTTAATACCTGACTCACTCTCAGTCCAGGAGGAGAACAGCCCAAACAGGACAGGAAGTCTCAAGGCGGGAGGCAGGCTGCCTGCCATTCGATAGCTCTCCCATGATAAGGAGTCGCTCCTGACTCTGACTGCCCCGAAACGGACCGGGACTGGTACTGGAGGCTGTCCCTGACTTACTGCACAGGAAACCCCTGAGAGAAAGCTCTCCAACTTGAATTGACTGGAGCCTGCTGACAACTCTGACAAGCTTCCTGGCTTTGTGTCTATGCTCAATGGCAAGGTCAGACAGCAGTGTATGAGTCTGGCTGAGAGAGAAAATGAGCAGAAAATGTGAGCCAAAGTAATGGGAGGAGGGTTGTTTGAGCATCCAGGTCAGCTCCGAGTGAGTAAGTGCTCTGAGAGTAAGTGGAGAGCCTGGAGATGCAGCCTGGTCCAGTCCATGAGCTGGGTGTGTGGCCCTGAATGTATCGGGTCCTTTCTGCAGCGTAACAATGAGAATTGTCAGTGCACACCAAGGGGCAGCATTGAAGGGCAGAAGGGTCCTGTAAGTGGACTCGATATGTGACATGGATTTTTTGAGGCTGCCACGTGTTGGAATTCAATGTCCGAGGTGGGGAGTCTGTGAGCAATGCCCATGGACTGTGCCCTGAGATTTTGGTTTTCACTCTCCAACGCGAAGTTCCTTCAGAGCAAGTGGTGAGCTGCATCCACGACTGGATGAGGTATTTTTTGTTGTTTGACTTAAGAATGTTTGAGAGTCTGAAAGTTAGAAGTCAGTCCTGTTTATCGCAATTTAGAATTCAGAGTATCATTATAAAGCACCCTCCAAAGACAGGACTGCTCCTTGTCCAACCTCATGACGTTGGAAATCTGTGTGTCTTCATCCAGGGTCCTATTATGGAGAATTGAAGACACCATTGTCAAATTACCAGTGACTCCCAGATTCCACAACTTAAAGAAAATAAAATCAGTTTATTTTTTAACTCGAAAAATGAACATTAAAAAACAATTATTGAGTACTCAAAGCCTCCTTTTCTCTTAACTGCTTACTATCTGCCTCCAACTCTATAACTATATGCTGTTCAATAAGACACTCATTAAAATACATCAACTTCATTTCAAAACCCCTGCACAGCCACTCTCATCTTCTGTGACTTTCTCCTCCCAGTTGAGGATTTCCCTGAGTCCTTCTGTCTTTTAACGCGAGTATGTTTCACATGTAAAGGTAGATTTGATGGTGAGTGTTTCCTCATTTCTTGGACAGCAAGGTGTTAGCTCTCCATGCGTTTCTTTCTCGACAGTAATTGCTCTCTGACCAATTTTCAAAACGGCCGTATTTTGTACGCACTCAACATTGGATAGTCTATTTGGTTCAATGTTTGCGAAACAAAAAATTCAACCTCGATTGGGTTTTAATATCTCCTCAGATGCTGCCTGACCTGCTGTCCTTTTCCAGTTTCACACTTTTCGACTCGCATAATTTAAACTGATTGGTTAAATGTGAATAGAGGTCAAAGCAGCAACCAACTCAGATATCCATTTCAAATCTGAATATTACATATTTTCAATTTTCCAGTATACTCTGTGATTGCCATCCACTCCATCGACGCAGGTGTTTGGAATCTCTCAGTTCAGAACAGCATCCACTCTCTCTTCAAGGATACTTTGAAATGACCTGCATAACCATGTGTGAAAAGTGCCTCTGGTTACTCAATGTCAGGGTTCCGAGCATTGAGTCTCTCCACGGCATACAGGATGAGAATTTCCTGCAGAATACTTTCCATGAAGTGGTTCCCCCTGAGAATACTGAAGGGGTGGCCTATCTTTCAGCGGGCTAGCCAGTCAAAAGTCACCCATCCTGTTAACGTATAATACGGTGTTTTGAACTGAGCACTCCACTACACCGACAGGCTCAAAAGCAAAGTACGGGGAAAGATTTTGAAGCAGAGCACAATACAGACAGTTGCTATAACCACAGCTGTAGTCTTCTCCCTGTAATATATCTCGGTGAACTTTTGACAACAAATGAGGACAAAGCGAACTACAGTGAAAGTGACTGTCAGCCAGACAGAGCAGTCAAAGTCCACATAGTTGATCACCTCATTGATACTGTGTATAGGAGTGTAGTCGAGAAATGAGAATGGTCAGCAGCATCCAAGCATGGAAAACATGATCACATTGAAAATTATGATCAGTAGGTCTGCTGTTGTCATACCAACCAAGTCAAGGATGATCCCTTTGGACAGACCACATCCTCCTCAGGACAGAAGGACAATTGTCAGGAGATTATAGCTCAGCATCAGGTCATTTATTCTAACATACCTGTGTGGTGCTTATGCTCCACTAGAACCTGCACCCTCTCATATATCAAAATGGCATATAAATGTCATAGGAAGTGCTGGAGAAACTCTGTAAATCTCATGACATTTGTGGAGAAAGAAACAGAGTGAATGTTTCAAGTCCAGTCCAGTAAGACTCTTCTTCAAAACACTTCCTCAGGTTTCCAGCATCTGCAAGATTTGACTTTTATATCAAAATGTTACTTTCCTCTTCACTTCCACAGTGATGAGCCCCTAACTGATAAACTCACCATATCTGTATGAGGGTGGCAACACTGCACAGATTACAATGCAGTACATTTCTCCCGCAAACTGGGAGGTTTTATGAACATGACATGGGGCACAGGAACTTATAAACAGAAGAGCAAAGACTATTGAGTTTGCCTTCTCCCATCCTGATATTTACATGTTCCATGATAATGAGGTTGTTGATTAATCATAGCGATCAATCTTTATCCATGGATCGACAGCAGACCCAGACCTATATGACGCAAGGAAAACCCTCAGTGATAGAGTCCTCTCAAGCTTGGTTAATTTATCACTAATCTCCTCCTTAACACCTAATACTAAATGCCAAAATGTTTACTGAGAGAGAATAAATTTAATAAATAGCAGAAAGAGTTGTTAATTGAAAGAATATCCTGAAAGTGAACTCACCGCAGAGAGAGACTGAGGTGTCGTACGTTGAAAGATACATCAAGAACAAGAACAGAGCGAAAAAGTGATTTGGATAAAAGCAATCAGGTTTAGCTTCTTCCTAGGGACTCAGAAGATGCCGGGAAATTATCGGAAATGAAAGTTGTCTGTTCGATTATCGATAGTTCCATTAGACCCAGTTTTTCGGGTGCAGAGATGACAGAAATTAATGAAGACAGACCCTGAATCACCAGATGTTCTCTGTTTATGACAGTTCCTTAAACATTTGGATGTTGTGTTTCTGAACAATAGGAATAGTCTGAGAAATGAAAACAAATAGGACCATGTTTCTGTTCCACGAGACCATTTGCTCACCTCATATCCGCAGCATCAGTGCAGGAACTCTCCACATGCCACGATAGATACAGAGGTTACTGCCATGTTGGTACAATACAGTTTAACACTGTTATTACTCATTTATCTGAGACTGTTTATTCTGCTCTGTTCACCTCTTTCTGGTCTTTTTGATTGAATTGATAAAAATGAATTTGAACATGAAATAAGACTAAAGTTTCAATTTGAGAATTTGATTTTCCCTGATCTTCATTTACTCATTAGATAACATCTATTTGGCGTGAGCTGGTTTTATGAAAGAGTTATCCAGTCATTCCCACTCCCCTGTTCATTCCCTGTAAATATTTCCTTTCCAGGTGTCACTGTCTCAATTCGCATCCCCTCTGTCTGAATCACAAGGCTCTGGGTTCCAGTCCCATATGATCAGGAAGCAATTCTTCACTGAGAGGCTGGTGACCCAATGTCATTCTCTCCCCCAGGAGGCAGTGGAGACCAAGTCACTGAATATCACCATGAAAGAGATTGATAATGTTTCAGGTATTAAAAATATTAAGGAGTATGGGGACAAAATAAGAATATGGCATTGGGATAGGGACGAGGTATGGTCATATTGAATAGTGTCCTCGTTCTCCTAGTTTCTGTTTTTGTGCTTGAACAGAAATGTCAGGACTGAGGTCCAGTGCAGAATTGCAGGAATACTTCACTTTTTGAGCTTCCATTTTCCATATGAAGCACTAAACAAGGCCCTCTCTACCTTGTCGAGTTGTTGTAAAAGATCCCATGGCACTGCTTGGAGATTATGCTCAGAGGGAGACAGAAGCATTGGTTTTGATTCCTGCAGCAAACTTTGTTCATGAGCTTCTGACTCTATCCCTCTGACAAATGTTTAATAATAAAGCAGGGTTCCTGTAAACAGTCATATTTGACTCATCACTTGCTGAAACCCTCACTTGTTCCCATTACCTCTTGACTTAACTACACCAATGTACAGCTTGTTGGCCTCCCATATTCTACCCTTCGTAATCTGATGTCCGTCAAAAACATTGCGGTCCATATTTACCTTGCACCATGTCCCATTCACCCACCAACTGACCTAAAACAACCCTCAAACACTTTTAAAAGTATCGTCCGTGTTTTCACATCCCATGTAAATCCCAGTCGGGAATGGTGATGCTCACTTGTACAATAACCAAAGGAAGAAACTCCACAAACCTCCCCATTCTCAATGACAGTGCTCTAATGGGGCACTGAGTCAGTAACAACCTGCTGACTAATACCCCACTTGGATTTGTCTTTGGCCATGCCTGTCTGAAAATAACATTGTATATTCTTGTATTTGTGATTGCAAATTGAAATGGGAAAAGGACTGTTTTACAACAAAAGACTGAGGAAGGAACTGCTATACTTTGAAAAAGCGAGTTACTGAAACTCATTGTCAGTGGAGTTTGCACTGTTGCTTTTCACTGGGGAATAAGAGATGAGGAGACTCTGGCTCAGAGTACAAAGTGAGATGCTGCCAGCAGGAGGTTGCTGATTGGTTTGTGGAGTTGTGACTATTTGTGGATCCTAAAGCCAGGACAGCTCCCCCTTTTGTTGTGAGCAGTTGGGAGTTGCACAGCACATGGCATTGATGCAGGACAGCCTTTCTGGGCTACACTGCAATTCTCCACCAGAATAATCCAGGCATTGGAGCCTTATTTTAATGAGGTCTGGGTCTATTCCAATATGACCCTGGTCATATGCAGAATTATACAGAATACTCCAATTTACCTGACCTTTCAACCCAGGTTGACAGAAAGCATGGACTTGGTGTGTGTACTTAACAAGTGTTATTCTTTACTACAAATAAACGTGCCACTCCCCTCTCATTGTACAAGTGTTTTTTTTAAACTTCAGAGCCTTTTGTCTGAGGCAGTATCTGTGAGCTATCATCAAACTGTCCCCTTAAAACACTTCAAACCCAGACTTTTCTGAACCTGAATGTTTATGACATCTTGAAAAAAAACAAAGGGCAACATAACCTTGTTAAAGGAGCAGCATAATCACAGCTGAATGGACAAAACATTGGCAGATGGAACATAATGTGGGAAGATGTAAGCTGTGCATTTTGGCAGGAGGAGTAGAAGAGCTGAAGACTACAGGAAGCTGTAGCACATCGGGATTGTTGTATGAATCACAAACATCAAGCATCTACGTTCAGTAGGCCAGAGTGAATCAAATGGACTGTTGGCCTTTATTTCACAGGGAATGGAGAATAAAAAATAGGGATGCCTTGCTAAAACTGGCCAGGTCACAGCTGGAATCCTGTGAACCCTTTTGGTTCCCTTATCTAAAGAAAGATACCCGACCTGGGGGGAGGGGGGCAGTCAAGAGAAGCTTCACTAAAGGGGACCAATGAAGAGGAGCTGATGGTGTCGTGGTGATGTCACTGGGCTGTTCATCCAGAAACCCAGGGAATGTTGTGGGGAGTTGGTTTCAAATCCTCTGGATGGTGGCAGCTGAGAGAATTTTAATTCAATTTTTTACATCTGGAATTAAGAGACTGATGATGACCATTTATCCATTGTTGATTGTTGGAAAACCCATCTGGTTCACTAATGTCATTTAAGGAACAAACTGGTGTCCTCACCAGATCTGGGTGACATGTGACTCCAGACCCGCAGTAATGGTGTTGACTCTTAGTTTCCCTCTGGGAATTGGGGATGGACAATGAATGTTGGCCGACCCAGAAACACCCACATCCCTTGAGTGAATAAAAAGCTCGGTTGATTCTCCGTATGGAGATTCTCCTCTTATGAGGAGAGGTTGAGTATGTTGGGCTTGTGCTCATTGGGGTTTTGAAGAATGAGAGATCACCTTATTGAAACATACACAATTCTTAGGGGGATTGACAGGGCCGATATGGAGAAGGGGCTTCCCCGGTGGGAGGGTCGAGAAGCAGAGGGCACAGTCTCACAGTGAGGGTCACTCATTTAATACAGGGATGAGGAGGAACTCTGACTGTCAGAGAGCAGTGAATCGATGGGATTCTTTACCACACAGGGCTGTCGAGGCTGGGCCATTCAGTATGTTCAAGGCTGAGATAGACACATTTCTAATCAGGAAGGGAATCAAGGTTATGGGGAAAAGGCAGGAACATGGGGTTGAGGATTATCAGATTGGCTGTGATCTCATTCAATGGCAGAGCCGACTCAACGGGCAAAATAGCCAAATACTGCTCCTACGTCACATGGTCATTGTTTAAAAAAATAAGGGGATACCCACTAAGACAGAAATGAGGAAGCTTTTTGTCTTTTAGATCTTCGTGAGTCTTTGGAATTCTCCTCCTAAAAAAGGCAGTGGGTGTAGAATCTTTCAATGTCCAAAATGCAGATTGAGACAGATTTTTGATGACCAATGGGAGGCAAGATTATCATTCTGTTATTGGAAGGATATTATTAAACTGAAGAGGGTTCCGATGGATATACCAAGATGTTTCTGGGAATGGAGGGTTTGAAATATGAAAATACTGGAATGACTGGGACTTTCTCCCCTTGAGCTTAGGAGTTTGAAGGGTGACCTTATTGAGGTTTATAAAGTCATGAGGATCATCAACAAGGAGCATGACAAGGGTCTTTTCCCTCGGGTTAAGCAAGATCAAAACTGGGGGGCCATATTTTTAAGGTGAGAGGGGAAAGTGTAAAAAGGAAATAATGGATAACCTTTTCCACAATGAGTGGTTCGTGTGTGGAATGAACTGCCAGAGAAAGTGGTGGATTCAGGTACAGTTACAATGTTTGGAAGATATTTGGATTAGTTCATAAAGAGGAAAGGTTTTGAGGGATATGGGCCAAGCAGAGGCAAGTGGGACTGGTTTACTTTGGGAACATGGTCAGTGTGGACTGTTTGAACTGAAGGGTCTGTCTGCATGCGGTTAGCTCTTGTCTGCTGAGGTGTGAGGAGGGAGACAGCAGAGTGTGAGGTGTACACCCGTATGGGCTGGGGAAGGGTCCCATTAGAAGCTGCCTGGACTTACAAGTGGACAGCAGTTAGGATTTGGGTGCAGGGAGGGAGGCCACAGGCACCAGAATCCAGTTTTTTGTAATAATTGGCCAGCAGGCGATGACAGTCACCATGCTGCTGAGTGAGGACACCAGTGGCACCTTCATCTATTCTACTGACATCCAACTGAAAGGGTCTGCCATATACCGGGCGGCCTGGAGGTGAGGCTGCAGCTAAGGCATCTTTGAGGCCGTCAAATGACTGCCTGGCCAAGTCAAATAGCTGAACTTTAAGGGGAGCATTAGGAGAGAAGTAAGTAGGAAGGTCCTTAGAATAAGTTATAACTTTTTTTTATTTACAGTATTTACTGTGGAAAAGGATATGGAAGATATAGACTGGAGGGAAATAGATGGTGTCATCTTGTAAAATGTCCATATTACAGAGGAGGAAGTGCTGGGTGTCTTGAAATGCATAAAAGTGGATAAATCCAGGATCTTATCAAGTGTACCCTAGAAATCTGTGGGAAGCTAGAGACGTGAATACTGGGACTCTTGATGAGATATTTGTATCATCGATCGTCACAGGTGAGGTGCTGGAAGACTGGAGGTTGGCCAACGTGGTGCCATTGTTTAAGAAGGGTGCTAAGGACAAGCCAGTGATTGATAGATTGGTGAACCTGACGTGGGTGATGGGCAAGTTGCTGGAGGGAATCCTGAGGGGCAGGATGTACATGTATTTGGAAAGGCAAGGACTGATTATGGATAGTCAACATTGTTTTTGAGGTTGGGAAATCAAGTCTCACAAACTTGATTGAGTTTTTTGAGGAAGTAACAAAGGATTGATGATGGCAGAGTGGTAGATGTGATCTATATGGACTTCAATAAGGCGTTCAACAAGGTTCACAATAGGAGACTGATTAGAAATACAGGGAGAACTAGCTATTTGGATACAGGATTGGCTCAAAGGTAGAAGACAGAGGGTGCTGGTGGAGGTTTGTTTTACAGAGTGGAGGTCTGCGACCAGTGGAGTGCCACAAGGATCGGTGCTGGGTCCTCTACTTTTTGTCATTTACGTAAATGATTTGGATGCAAGCATAAGAGGTACAGTTAGTAAGTTTGCAGATGACACCAAAATTGGAGGTGTAGTGGACAGCGAAGGGTGTTACCACAGATTACAACAGGATCTGGACCAATGAGCTGAGAATTGGCAGATGGAGTTTAATTCAGATAAACGCAAGCTGCTGCATTTTGGGAAAGCAAACCTTAGCAGGACTTATACACTTAATGGTAAGGTCGTAGGGAGTGTTGCTGAACAAAGAGACCTTGGAGTGCAGGTTCATAGCTCCTTGAAAGTGGAGTCGCAGGTAGATAGGATAGTGAAGAAGGCATTTGGTATGCTTTCCTTTCTTGGTCAGAGTACTGAGTACAGGAGTTGGGAGGTCATATTGCAGCTGTACAGGACATTGGTTAGGCCACTGTTGGAATGTTGTGTGCAATTCCGGTCTCCTTCCTATCAGAAAGATGCTGTGAAACTTGAAAGGATTCAGAAAACATTAACCAGGATGTTTCCACTGTTGGAAGATTTGAGCTAGAGGGAGAGGCTGAATAGGCTGTGGCTGTTTTCCCTGGAGCGTGGAGGCTGAGGGTGACCTTTTAGAGGTTTACACAATTATGAGGGGCATGGATAAGATAAATAGGCAAAGTCTTTTTCCTGGGGTTGAGGAGTCTAGAACGATAGGACATAGGTTTAGGGTGAGAGGGGAAATATATAAAAGAGACCTAAGGGGCAACTTTTTCACACAGAGAGTGGTACACGTATGGAATGAGCTGCCAGAGGAAGTGGTGGAGGCTGGTACAATTGCAACATTTAAGAGGCATTTGGATGGGTATATGAATAGGAGGGATATGGGCCGGGTGCTGGCAGGTAGGTCTCGATTGGGTTGGGATATCTGGTCGGCATGGACGGGTTGGACCGAAGGGTCTGTTTCCATGCTGTACATCTCTATGACTCTATGACTCTATTTAGAAGCCATTGCCTGCAAAAATGGACCAGCCCGAAAAAGGTGAGGGAAGGGGTGCAGTGAGGCTCTCCCAAATTCAAGCTGCTTCATTTCCAATTGAGTTTTGGCCCTTTCCAAAGCGTCCGATGGCATTCCTGGGAATTGTAAACATTGCACAACTGCCACAACTACTTCCCCTTTTCTCACAGACGAAGGCAACACCAAATCCAAAAGCTTGCCTTGCTCACGTTTTGTAAAACTCTCAAAGTGGTCCCTTTCACCCCCAGGAAACTCTGAGTGACTGAACAAGACTTTATTACACAAGGCACACTCTGTTTAAACCAACCAAAGCCAACACCCGAAATTAAAGTCGCTAACACTTACCACTCACTGCCTTTGAGTATAATAATCCTAAACCCATCCTGGATTTAGAGATTTCAATCTTGAAAGGAGCCCCCAGTTTGTTATGGACCAGACCAAGCCCCCCTCAAAATATTCAGAAGATCGTCCAAATGCGAACATTTTCTTATTTTGAAGGTCAGTGTAAGGTTTCACTTTCGACATGCGATGTGACTGGTCAAACTCCCGGATTTAAAGCAGAATGCATTTTATTATCCACTATAGCTAAAATCAACAAAAGAAAGAAGGAATTGGAATAACTTAACTCTATTGAAAAACTGAACAGAATAACAGTTACACAAACTATTACTAACGAATATAGTGGGATCCCATAAGCACAGCTTTGGCAAAAGGCAAATTCAGAACACAGATTGTCTCACATGCAACTCCTGTAGCAGACAGAAAACCCCAGCTTTTGGCCGTGACCAAGAAGGGTATAAAATAATTCCCACTCTTTCAAAACCCCAATAACAACTGCTGAATGCTAACCTAATGATCCTGGTTCTGTGGGAGTTTGACCACACCCATCCAGGTTGCTTCTATTGTTCCAACTTTAATAAAATACCCGTGGCCTCACACACTGTTTACTCTCGTGATTCGGTTTCCTACTCAATGCCTCTTTCTCAAAACCTGTCCTCAAAAAAAAGGACAAAATAACCTCTTAAAGCCACTGAATCATCACAGTTCCGCAGCTCCACTGGAAATATTTCCCATGTGTTGCTGGGGCAGTGCCCAGCATGGGAACGGCTGGGTAACCCTGGATTTGGTTCACGTCGGCGATGCCAATCTTTTCATGGGCTCAGTGTTCTTAGTCATGTGGATGACCACGCGAAGTGGTTGGATGTGCTGAAAGCTCATTCCTCAAATACAGGGACAACAACAGAAAAACTGCCCACCTTTTTTGAACACACAGACTCCCAGAAGTGTGGATCATAGATAACAGGCAGGTGTTTACCAGCAGGGAACTTGAGTATTTCCTGAAGTCAAATGGTATTCAATATAAACGCACCACTCCAGAACATCAATCATCCAAAGATCTCTCAGGAAGGTCAGTCCAAACTTTGAGGGCAGACTTAAAGAAACAGCCTACAGCTTCACTCGATACCACACTGTCCCGGTTCCAGATTGATTCTGGGACAATTCCTCATGGAACTACAGGGATAGCTCCAGCAGAGTTAATAACGTGATGAAGACTCCTGACCAAGGTGAATCTGATCTTCCGGGCCCTGGGGTGGGGAGGGTGAAATGGCATCAGGAATGTCAATGCGGGATACAAGCCTCTGTTAAGTGAGAGACAGCTCACTTCAGGAGACAAAGTTGAGTGGATGAGCCACAGGAATGTCCCTGCATGGGTAAGAGGCAGAGTTAACGTGAGGTCAGTTCCAGTGATGGAAAAAGTTCATGTCGGTGTAACGGTCCTGAACAAGCACGTGGACCATATGAAATTTGTCAACTCACAAATAACTCACAGAGTCATAGAGATGTACAGAACACAACCTTCAGTTCAACCTGTGCAAGCCAATGCGATATCCGAAATAAATCTAGTCTCATTTCCCAGTATTTGTGCCATATCCTCTAAATCCTTCCTGTTCATCAACTCATCCAGATACCTTCCAACTGTTGGAATTGTACCAGCCTCCACCACTTCCTCTGGCAGCTCATTCCATACACATACCACCCTCTTTGTGAAAATATTGCCCCTTAGGTCCTTTTTAACTCTTTCCCCTCTCAGCTTAAACCTATGCCCTCTAAGTATGGACTCTCCTATTCCAGGGAAAATCCCTCGTCTATTTACTCTATCCATGCCTCTCATGATTTTATAAACCTCTATAAGGTCCCCCTCTCAGGCTCAAACTTCCCAGGGAAAATATCCCCAGTCACTTCAGCTTTTCCCAAGAGCTCAAGCCCTCCAACTCTGGCAACATCCTTGTAAATATTTTCAAATTTCACAACATCTTCCCTATAGCAGCGAGTCCAGAACTGCACACAGTATTCCAAAAGTGGACTAACCAATGTCCTGTAAAGCCACAAGATGACCTCCCAACTCATTTACTCAATGCACTGACTGATAAAGGCAAGCATACCATACATCTTCTTCACTATCCTGTTTACCTGGGACTTCACTTTCAAGGAATTGTAAACATACACTCCAAGGTGTCTTTGTTCAGCAACACTCCCCAGGACCTTACCATTAAATGAATGAGGCCTGCCATGATTTGGTTTTCCAAACTGCAGCACATCACATTTCTCTGAATTAAACTGCATCTGCTACTCCTCAGCCCATTGGCCATTTTAATCAAGAACCTTTTGCACTCTGACCTTTCATGCTTCGCTGTCCATTGCACCTCCAATTCTGGCGTAATCTGCAGACTTACTAACCATACACTAAGTTCACACCCAAATCATTTACACAAATGATGAAAAGCAGTGGTCCCAGTACCGATCCATGTGGCACACCGCTGGTCACATGCCTCCAGTCTGAAAAGCAAGCCTCCACTATCCCCCTCTGGCAGAGCAAAATGTGCCGGGCTCCTCAACAATCGATCCCACTGTCTGGAACCCGGGTATTCTCCCTGATCATCAGGCATTGGATACTCCTCAGAATCTGAGATGGACATGGTAGATGTTGCCTCCATGATGTCCTTGCCCCCTGAAGAAGAGAATGAGCATCTTCTGAGACTCTCTGGACACAAGAGGCAAAGCTACTGTGTGTTACCCGCTGTCCGGCCGTGTCAGAGGCAGAGTTGGAAGAACCTGAATCAGTGCTAAAGCCCAGCCCCCCCAAGAGGACCCACAAAAAATAGAACTGGACTATGTCTTCGGACTCAGAGGGGAGGGTGTACTGATTGTAAAGAGGGCACTTAGTTCGACACAGAGAATATGAATTCCCTGATTGGGGCTGTCAATCTGTCCAATCTGGGAGCCCAGTCTGACAGACAAGAACAGGGGGGGTCAGACATTCTGCTGAATCTGAAAGCTGGCTCTGAGGGAGCTGGATCAGTGACAAGGACTCTCCACGTGTGAATAAAGGGTGAATTGGTGAAGGAATACCGGTCTCTGTGGAGCTATTTCAGGTGTAGGCTGATTTTAAAAAGTCATGATAGTTTGATCATTCATCCCTTTTACTTATATTCTATTGATATTTTATGGTGGATCGATATTGTAATGGCTGTTTTGTGTGTTGCTCTGGATCCTTTTGTGATAGTTAACATTAAGCCTTGTGTACCAGTCCTCTTTCAGTTTGATCCTTATCTATTTGTCCTCCTCAAACTAAATGCACTTTCCCTATATTTCCTTCCTCCCCATAATGCTCCACACTGTATGCACTCTACATCTTAGTTGGTCTGACCAGGATGGGAGGCAGCTTTTTAAATTACATCATTATGGAAATGGTCACATGAGAGGGGATGTGGTAAATCAAAAGGAAAATATGAGATAACAGAGGAAGGTAACAGCGTAGGAATGATAATCAGTGAGTGACAGGCTAAACAGGCATTCAAATGTAAAATCAAATAAGGCAAGATATTCAAAAAATAGGAAAAGGGACAGGCAATAAATGCTAGGCCCAGTCAGAGAGACACACATCCTGGGAGTGAATAAAGAAACCTGCACAATGCACAAAGTACTTTAAAAATGAGTCATTGCTGTAATATAGCAGTGAATCTGTACACAGTGAGACCTCACATTCAACAATAAGAGAAACGATCAAACAATCTGCTGTCAGTGATGTTGGTTAGAGGATAAATATTAGCCAAAAGACCATGGATGACATCACTGCTTGTCCTCAAAGGAGTGCTGTGGGAAATGTTACATCCAGTGAGGAGCTTGGACTGGTGTTGTGTTACCATTTGAAGTGGAATTCTGTCAGCCTCAGTCATGTGCTTGATCACATGACCCTGTGATGCAGAGGTGACAAGATCTACACAGTGCCAGGACGATTACTTGGAGTTTGTGTAGATCTAGGAGGACGGAATTGTCGCGTTCAGTGGAATGATGTGAGTGCTTTGCAACTTTGTTTCAAGTCACTTATTTTTAAAAAATTGACACATTGAATAATTGCAAGAAATGGATCAATTATGGCATTTCTCAACTTTTCTCTGAATTTAGACTGGGCCAAGGCATAAACCAATGTGTTTGTACAGGAACTGAGCAGTTGAAACATATCTCCAGTGTAGTCTGCAATAAGTAAGGGATCAGTATAATGATCTGGTTCATAAAACATATCTGTAATTCTGGAAATGAGGAAAAACACAGTACATGGCATCCACAGCACGATGAAAGTGCCAGAAATGGCAAATAGTAAAGTAATGGATTTCCTTCGGCTCTGCATCTCTGGATCGTCGCTGTTTTGGGCGTTGCGTTGACCATGCAGTGCTCTGCGGGTTCGATTGGCCATCACAATGTGGCGAACAGTCAGTGTGTTGAGCAATAAAATGAGAAAATATGGCAATAGTGGGTTTAAAATTGTGTCAAGCCAGTCAAAACTGATCCATCCTGACAAGAGAAAGTAGTCTGGTATGAAACGAGTGCCCCACTCTACATTGTTTATTGTGGAGATTGACTCAAAAGCAAAATATAAGGGAATATTTTGGAAAGTGAACACAACACACACAGTCACTATCACCACAGCTGCAGTTTCCTCCCTGCAATACTTTGCTCTCAACCTCTGGCAACAAATGAGGACAAAGCGATCAACAGTGAAAGCGAATGTGAGCCAAACAGACCAGTCAACAGCTGTGACGTTGATCACGACATTGATGCTCCTTATTGAGGTGAAGTTTAGAAATGAAAATGGGCAATAAAAGTAAAGCAAGTAGAAGTTTATCACATTGAAAATAATAACCAGGAGATCAACTGTCGTCATACCCACCAAATAAAGAGTGATCCCTTTGGAGAGACCACAGCCTCCACGAATTAGAAGGACAATTGTCAGGAGGTTAGCTACAGAGAAAAGAGCAGAATCCACAGATTATTAACACAACAATGCTTGGAAATTATGACACGAAACCAGGTCATTTGGTCCAATAAATCTACGTTGAGGTTCACACTGCACATGTGTTTGCTCCCACTGACTTCATCTTACAATATTGAGATATTATTTGTTTCAGCCTCATGTACTTACTGAGATTTCCCATCAGGCAAACTCACAAATGTGTAGAAATATTGCACAGATTGGAAGGAAGAAAAAGTTTCTCAAATCAGGATCCCTTTGCAGAGATGGATTGAGTGAGTGCACTTCCCACCACATTGCCTTATGCCAGTCTATAATTAAACAGAAGGGTGGCTCGGGGTGGGAGGGGCTGCCTCCTTTGAACATTGACTAATTTACAAACACTGAAGCTCATTGTGAGCCCAATTGACCACAATTGTATGGGATCCATTTTCCTTTCTAGAGGTTGCACAGACAACAACAGTGTGGGTGGAGGGGTTTCCAGCAGTGTTATGTCAGGGGTACTGAGACAGAGGTTGGATGTAGTCAGTGATTTTCTGTGTGAAGGTGGAAGCATTGAGCTCCATTTTGTTTTAGCAACTTTGTGTTGTTCCGTAGGTTAAATAAAAAGCAGAGCAGAAAACAGAGAGGACTTGTGGCCTTGGGGTAGGGGTGTTGTTAAGTCTGGGATGCAAACAGAAGTCCAATGGCAACTGTCCCCATAGGGATTGTAAAAGGGGGAGGAGGTCAAGGCAAGAAGGTCCAAGAGGGCAGATAGTCAGGGGCAGGTGGGCTCTGTATAACAGGGACAGAATGGACATAGTCCTGTGTAAGGAAACCATTGAGAATAACAGCAGTCTGAAAGGAGAATGTACAATCAGTGCCTTGAGTCTGTAAACAGAAAACAAACTACATGCTGCATCTGGAGCCCCATGGTTTGCCTCTCCAGAGAGTCAGTGACTTCTCGCTGTGACTAATCAGTTCCAATTGTGTGTCTGGCTATTCAGTGTCTGTCGCTTTAAAGGTTACTCATGGCTTTGATATTTCATGAAAGTTGCCAGCTATACCATTCCTGTAAAGCCAAAATAAATTATTCCCTGTGTTTTCCCATATGGACTCAGTGTGATTCCTTACATTGTTCCTGCCTGCTGCACTGTAGCCTTCCCCATGTGCTGACAGTGGTCCTGGAGGCAGGCGGCTGACTCTAATATCCCTTTGTCTGGAATGGCCTTGGGGGTGGCCCTCTGTTTGGCTGAGTCTGTCAGGACCCTGACATGGTGAGGCTCTCCTGCACAGTGTCAGGAACCTCCTTCATCACCATGGCTCTCTGAAGCACTGGTGTCAGTGGCAGAGGGTAGAGGAGTAACTGTCCCCATCAGGAGTGCCCTGACAGGTACTTTCCGATGGTGACTGCCCCTCCCCATGTCCCACTCTGAGGTTCACTTGGCCCTCCCGACCTTCCTGACTGAGGGAAAAATTATCCCAGCAATGACTTGAGATATCTCCATCCTCTTTACTTTTTCATATTGAGCTCAGCGACAATACAATGGATCACATGAGCACAAACCCTAACACTCGCTGTAATCCGAACCCTAACCGAAACTTTAGACCTAATCCTAATCCTAACCCTAAAATTAAATAAACGGACACAATCCCAGAAGCTAACACTAACCCTCAACACTAGCCTAATATTCCACGAATAGTAAAATAAAACTGGACGTTAACCATAACCCTATCCTTAAAGTTAACCTTTCCTCGAAACTAAACCAAAACCTGAGTTATAACCCTTCTGCTAAAGATTATTCTAACACTAATCCAAACTCTAATTATATCCTCAAAACCAACCGGAGCGCTAACCCTCACTCTAATCCTAATCAAGTATTATATCAGCCCAACTGCTAACTACAACCCTCACCAAAACCCTCGCCCTCATCCAAAACTAAATCCTGAATTAAATCCTAACCTAACCTGAACCCTTACCTAATCTGAACCCTAATCCAAATCCTAATCCAAACGTTGATCCTAACCCTGACCTGAATCCTAATTCGAATCTCAAATACAACCCTAATTCTAACCCTACTGTAAATCTAACCCAAATCCTAACCACAACGTTACCCATAAAGCTAAACTGGAGACATGAGCCTCGCCCTAACCATAACTGTAGACCTAACATTAACCCAAATCCAGGACCTAAACCTAACCCTTCAGTCTAAATCCCACTCTAACTCTGTTGCTATTCAGAATGCATATTCCACAGCACCTGGCTGATCAGCCCCAACCAGAGTTTGGGAGTGATAGTGACTATGAAGATTATTCAGGTGTGTGAGTATGTCGACCGGGCACTATCCCATCAACCTGTCTGATCCAACTGACCAACATCAAATCCAGGCCCATGTCCCAGCAACACACCCAGCCACATGTCAATAAAAACTCAGTCAGAGATAGCTTTGGGATCCAGAAATCTGAAAGTACCTGTTCCTCCCAGACAAGGACCATTTAGCACACGTCAGGTCACAGATTCCTCATGTCCTCATGGAACTAAACTAAACTTCACAAATTACAGCATGAGCTGTTTCTTGTAGGAACACCTGAAACTGGATCCAGCATGAGGAGAGAAAGAGGGAGGGTTTATACACTGAGAGATATATCAGGGGAAAGAACAGAGTGAAAGTGAGATTGAAAAAATAACATAACCTGCTTCAGCTTCTTACCAGGAATTCCGAAGATTGTGAGGAAATGGTAGTAAGTGAAAGCTATCTTTTCAATTGTTGGTAATTCCATTTTCAGAGAGGGGACGATATCAGCTGTTGTTGACAGATCTGAATCATCAGACATTCATCCGTTATATAAAGCAACTAAATCTCCCCTGTGATTTTGTGCAGTTGCAGAGAGAGTGAAATTAGTTTGCAGTCTTTGAACAAACAGGTACAGTTATTTTTAATGGATATTACACAATAGAATCTTCACCTACACCGGAAGATTGAAGGAGAACAATTGGGCCACGTCCATCTCAGGGCTCCTTGCTTGCTCTCTTAGTGATCACTACACGGATGCTCACACCATCCCTGCCTTGCCTTTCTCATTTTGTCCCCTTACCTACACAGCCAGAGAATCATAGAGCTGTACAGCATGGGAACAAATCTTTTCATCCACCTCATCCATACAGACCAGACATCCAAAAATAATCTCATCCCATTTGGTAGCATTTCACCCATATCACTCTAAACCTTTCCTATCTGTGTATCATCTGGACGGCTTGTAAATCTAGTAATTGTACCAGGCTCCACCACGTCCTCTGGCAGCTTCTTCCATGCATCAACCACTCGCTCTGTGCAAATGTTGCCTCTTCAATCCATTGCAAATCTTTTCCCTCTCATCTTGAATGTATCCTCTCTAATTTTGCACTCGCCTTCCCTCAGGAAAAGTCTTTGACTCTGTAAACTTCTATAATGACACCCCTCAGCCTGCAACCTTCAGGCAAAATAGCTCCAAGCTGTTCATCCTCCCTGATAGCTCAAACCCTCCAACCCTGGCAACATACCTGTAAATCACTTCTGAACCCTTTCAGGTTTCACAACATCCTCCTCTTAACAGGGAGTCCAGAATTGAATGCAGTATCCCAACAACCTCCTAATTTCCACACTCAATGTACTGATTCATAAAGGCCAGCTTCCCAAATGCCTTCTTTACTATCCTGTCTACCTGTGGCTCTACTTTCAAGGAATTACAAACTTGCATTCCAAGGTCTCTTTGAATGGCAACACTCCTCAGAACTAGCCTTGATGTGCCTTTCCAAACTGCAGTACCTCACATTTATCTACATTAATCTCAATCTGCCACCCCATCAGCCCAACTGATTAAGATCCCGTTGTATTCAGAGATCACCTTCTTAGCTTTCCACCACACCACCAATTTTAGTGTCACCTGCAAATTTACTAACCATACTTGCTGAGTTCACATCCAAATTATTTGTAATAATAACAAAACGCAGTTGCCCCAGTACTGATCCTTGTGCATAATGCTGATCACAGGCTTCCAGTCTGAAAAGCAATTCTCCACCACCACCCTCTGTCTCCCACCTTTGAGTCATTTGTGCAGTGAATGATGAGTTCTCCCTATTCCATGTAATCTAACCTTACTAAACAGGTGCCTTGCAAAACGCCTTATTGAAGTCCATATGGATCACGTTCATCACTCTGCCTTCATCAATCCTTTACCTCACTTCTTCAAAAAATTAATCAAGTTAGTGAGACATTATTTCCCAAACATAAAGACATCTTGAGAGTCCGTAATCAGTCCTTGCCTTGCCAAATACATGTAAATGCTGTCCCTCAGGATTCCCTTCAACAACTTGCCCAACACCAATGTCAGGCTCAGCGGTCTATAGCTTTCTGGCTTTTCCTTACCACCTTTCTTAATAGCAGCACCATGTTGGGCAATCTCCAGTCTTCTGACACTCACCTGAGGCAACTGATGATACAAATCACTTCCCTAGCTTCCTACTGTGCTCTAGGTTACACCCGATCAGATCTTGGGAACGTATCCTTCTTTTTGCATGTAAAATTGTCCAGCACCTCCTCCTCCGTTATTATTGTCAATTTGCAAGAAATTGCTCTTTATTTCCCCAAGTTCTCTAGTTTCCATATCCTTCTCCACAGTAAACACTAATGCAAAATACTCAATTGGTATCTCTCTCCTCCCCTGTGGTTCCATGCATAGATGGCCTTGTTGATCTTTATGGGGCCCTAGTCTCGCACCAGTTAGTCTTTTGTCTGTAATGCAGTTTTAGAATCCCTTTGGATTCTCCTTAACCCTACTTGCCAAAGCTATTGTGTGTCACCTTTTTGCCTTCCTGATTTCCCATTTCACTAAAAGGCTACTGTCCTCATACTCTTCTAGGGATTTACTCAATCCCTACTGTCTATACCTGACATATGCTACTTTCTTTTTCTTGACCAAACCCTCAATTTCTCTCGTCATTCAGCATTCCCTACTCCTCCCACACTTATCCTACTCTGTTTAACAGGAACATATTGTTTCTGGACTCGTTTTATTGTATTTTTGAAGAATTCCCATTTTCCAGCGATCACTTTACTTGTGAATATCTGTCCCCAATCACCTTTTGACAATCCTTGACTAATACTGTCAAAATTGCCCTTCCTCCAGTTTAGAACGCTAACATTTAGATGCAGTTTATTCTTTACCATCACTGCTTTACAATCATGGAATTATGATGACGAGCTCCAAAGTGAACCCCCACTGATACCTCAGTCACTTACCCTGCCTTATTTCCCAAAAGAAGGTCAAGGTTTCCTCCTTCTCTGGTCGGTACATCCACATGTTGAATGAGAAAAGTTTTTGAACACACTTAACAAATCCCACTCCATCCAAGCCCTTAACACTAAGACAGTCTCAGTCTATGTTTGGTAAGTTAAAATCCCGAACCTTACCATCCTACTATTCTTACAGATAACTGAGATCTGTTTTCAAATGTGCTTCTCAATTTCCTACTGACTGTTGGGGGGACGACAGTACAATCCCATTAAGGTGATCATCCCTTTCTTACTTATCAGCTTCATCCATATAACTTCCCTGGATGTACTCCCTGAATTCTCCTCCCTCAGGACAACTGTAATGTTATCCCGAATCAGAAACATCACTCTCCCTCCTCTCTTACCCTCCTTTCTGCCGTTCCTATCGTATCGATTCCCTGTAACATTAAGCTGCCAGCCCTGTCCACCCCTGAGCCATGTCTCTGCAATAGCTAGGTTACCCCAGTCCCATGTTGCTAACCAGGCTCTGAGTTCACCTGCCTTACCTGAGAGACATCCTGAATTGAAATTAATGCAATTTAATTTGTCAGTCCTACCTCCACTCTCTGCTTTGTTCCTGCCTGCCCTGACTGTTTGACTTGCTCCTTTTCCCAACTGCGTCAATCTCATACTGATCTTGTTTCTCACCATCTCTCTGACTAGTGTAAATCCTCCAGAGCAGCTCTCACAAATCTCCCCACCGTTATATTGGTCCCTTTCCAATTCAGGTGCACACTGTTATTTGTATGCAAGTTACTTATACACCAGAAGAGATTCCAAAGATCCAAAAGAGTGAATCCTTCTCCTCTGTGTGAATCCCTCAGCTACACATTCATCTGCTCTATCCTTCTATTCCTACTCTCACTAGCACATACCACCAGGAGTAATCCAGATATTACTACCCTCAAGGACCTATGTTTTTTAACCTTGTGCCTCATTTCCTGTATTTTCTCTACAGACCCTTGTTCTTTTTTCTTCTTATGATGTTGGTTCCAATCTGTACAATGACCTCCTGCTGGTTCCTCTTCCCTTTATGAAAATGCTGCACCCTCTCCAAGATAACCTTGACCCTGGCACCAGGTGGGAAACACACCATGTCCTGTTGTCAGCCACACAAATGTCTGTCTGTGCCTTTGACGGCAGGTTTGCTTCAAGGTTCACAATATTTCTGTCGTGTCTTCCCCTTGGTGCAGACACAAAGCCAGACAGGTTGTCGTGGTTTCCAGCCGTCATCAGTCAAGGGAGCGGACATGTTGCTGTGCAGCACTGCACTACATCGACCTTATACCCACACCATGTGACAACAATGTCCAGTTTGTATGAATGGTGTCATCCAAAGTGGAATAAAATGAATGGGATGATGTCGGTATCATTAATAGTCACACATTCGAACAGATGGGACACACATAGACACAAGACTTCTGTAGTGACATTTCTTCTCTCTTCAGTGAACTAATATGCCCTATCTTCTTTGCTAGACCTTGCTCTTTTTCCCTGTAAACATAAATTAACTGAGGCCTTTGGTGAAGTACAACAGATCCTGTTTTCAGCAAACTCCAGATTTGGCCTTCCTCTCCTTAAATATGTTCCTTGTTGTAACCAAAATGTACTTGTTTATGTTTACAGAATAGCCACATCTTCAATAATTATCTCCATAGCAACCTCAGGATTGTCTTGCTTCTGGAAGCCTCCCAGCTGGGTCAAAGGTTTAAACATTCTTCATCAGCTCACACAGGCATCACGGAATAAACTCAAAGCTTACAACCTCTAATCTATCTTAAACTGCAAACAAATCTCCACATTTTTAGTATCTAATATTATCCACAATAGAGTCAGCTGTAACAATGTGTGTCTTAATAAGTAAACAAATATTTAAATATTGCTTTATTCACAGGAAACTTTGTTTTCTCCGGCACCATGTGAACTGGCACCCTCAATAAACCAGTAACAAGTATATCCCTGAAATTCCTGACGTATCATCACAATCTCCACAATGTCTGAGTCGTCATTTGAGTGTAAGAGTGAGAAGGCTGTCTGCTGGTAAGTTTTATTTAAGACTACGTTACATTATCATTTAAATGATTGATGCTGTAAATAAAGGAGAACAGTGATGTGATACACCCTGCATTATATTCCTATTACTCAGTGTGCGTTTTTACATTGATGGTGTGAACCTCCTGATCAACCGGAATATTAGATCAACAGGTTCCCTCCTGGTCCCATCGGTGCGGGGTAATAAACCGTTCGCTGTCCTGGTCTGGAATACACAAACAAAGGAAACTTTAGAAGGTGAAGCAGGAAGTCAGGGTTGAAGTGGAAACCGAGCAGGTTAATCAGTCGAGAAGCAGTGAGAAGGGATTTCAATTGTGTGGAGAACTAAAGAATTTGGGATTATTCCCTTGCTTAAAGTTATGAGAATTTTTGTGAAATTAGAGAGCAAAAATATACTTGGAGTCATGAGTCAATAACCAGAGGTTAGATAAAATCTCTTTACCCATTCCATTCTTAATTTCTCTCCTGTACTTTCTGTATTCTGCTTGGATCGGGACTGAATGATGAAGCTGTCAGTGTGGAGCTGCCCTGCACAGTTGTTGATATTTGCCCCAGGAATGGCAGACAGGGGGAAATCAGTACCCCGCACTGCGGGCAGGCTCCTGCTGGATGGGGTGCTCTTGACACAGGACTTTCTCCAGCTCCAGGGGCAGGAGAAGAGACCCCAAAACCAGACCACGTCAGCCCTGTCTGAGGTTCCCACCCGGGGTCAGTGCAGTCTCAGCCGCCTGGAGGAATATCCAGCGCTGTCCGAAGAAGGTCAATGTCCTTCTCCACTCTGCCAGGTTACGTTGCACCATCTTCTCTCGAATACCTCACTCTTACTCTGTTTCTGCTCCTGTACCCACCACCCACGAAGGCTCATCCTTTCCCACTCTCATTATTGTCTACAACATCTTCTCCACTGGTAGTTATCCAGCCCAACCCCCAACACCACTAACCCGCATGCCCTCTGCACTGCCTACTCACTCAGTCAGGGCACATTCCCACCCGCACCAACAGCAACAGCTGTGCCACCAACTTTCATCTCCCTTAATACCTGCCTCACTCTCATTCCAGGAGGAGAACGGCCCAAACAGGACAGGAAGTCTCAAGGCAGGAGGCAGGCTACCTGCCATTCGATAGCTCTCCCATGATGAGGAGACGCTCCTGACTCTGACTGCCCCGATCAGGCCCTGGACTGGTACTGGAGGCTGTCCCTGACTTACTGCACAGGAAACTCCTGAGAGAAAGCTCTCCAACTTGAATTGACTGGAGCCTGCTGACAACTCTGACAAGCTTCCTGGCTTTGTGTCTGCGCTCAATGGCAAGGTCAGACAGCAGTGTATGAGCCTGTCTGAGAGAGAAAATGAGCAGAAAATGTGAGCCAAAGTAATGGGAGGAGGGATGTTTGAGCATCCAGGTCAGCTCCGAGTGAGTGAGTAAGTGCTCTGAGAGTAAGTGGAGAGCCTGGAGATGCAGCCTGGTCCAGACCATGAGCTGGGTGTGTGGCCCTGAATGTACAGGGTCCTTTCTGCAGCGTTACAATGAGAATTGTCAGTGCACACCAAGGGGCAACATTGAAGGGCAGAAGGGTCCTCTAAGTGGGCTCGATATATGACATGGGGGATTTTTTGAGGCTGCCACGTGTTGGAATTCAATGTACGAGTTGGCGAGCCTGTGAGCAATGCCCGTGGACTGTGCCCTGAGATGTTGGTTTTCACTCTCCAACTTGAAGAGGGGCGGCACGGTGGCACAGTGGTTAGCACTGCTGCCTCACAGCGCCAGAGACCTGAGTTCAATTCCCGCCTCAGGCGACAGACTGTGTGGAGTTTGCACGTTCTCCCCGTGTCTGCGTGGGTTTCCTCCGGGTGCTCCGGTTTCCTCCCACAGTCCAAAGATGTGCGGGTCAGGTGAATTGGCCATGCGAAATTGCCCGTAGTGTTAGGTAAAGGTGTAAATGTAGGGGTATGGGTGGGTTGCGCTTCGGCGGGTCGGTGAGGACTTGTTGGGCCGAAGGGCCTGTTTCCACACTGTAAGTAATCTAATCTAATCTATACTTTGAAGTTCCTTCAGAGCAAGTGGTGAGCTACATCCACGACTGGATGAGGTATTTTTTGTTGTTTGACTTAAGTATGTTTGAGAGTCTGGAAGTTAGAAGTCAGTACTGTTTGTTGCACTTTAGAATTCAGAGTATCATTATAAAGCCCCTCCAAAGACAGGACCGCTCCTTGTCCAACCTCATGACGTTGGAAATCTGTGTGTTTTCATCCAGGGTCC
This sequence comes from Hemiscyllium ocellatum, assembly GCF_020745735.1. NCBI lineage: Eukaryota > Metazoa > Chordata > Chondrichthyes > Orectolobiformes > Hemiscylliidae > Hemiscyllium > Hemiscyllium ocellatum. Next base: position 89,284,707 of record NC_083410.1, read on the forward strand.
TATTACGGAGAATTGAAGACACCATTGTCAAATTACCAGCGACTCCCAGATTCCACAACTTAAAGAAAATAAAATCAGTTTATTTTTTAACTCGAAAAATGAACATTAAAAAACAATTATTGAGGACTCAAAGCCTCCTTTTCTCTTAACTGCTTCCTATCTGCCTCCAACTCTATAACTATATGCTGTTCAATAAGACACTCATTAACATACATCAACTTCATTTCAAAACCCCTGCACAGCCACTCTCATCTTCTGTTACTTTCTCCTCCCAGTTGAGGATTTCCCTGAGTCCTTCTGTCTTTTAACGCGAGTATGTTTCACATGTAAAGGTAGATTTGATGGAGAGTGTTTCCTCATTTCTTGGACAGCAAGGTGTTAGCTCTCCATGCGTTTCTTTCTCGACAGTAATTGCTCTCTGACCAATTTTCAAAACGTCTGTATTTTGTACCCACTCAACATTGGATAGTCTATTTGGTTCAATGTTTGCGAAACAAAAAATTCAACCTCGATTGGGTTTTAATATCTCCTCAGATGCTGCCTGACCTGCTGTCCTTTTCCAGTGACACACTTTTCGACTCGCATAATTTAAACTGATTGGTTAAATGTGAATAGAGGTCAAAGCAGCAACCAACTCAGATATCCATTTCAAATCTGAATATTACATATTTTCAATTTTCCAGTATACTCTGTGATTGCCATCCACTCCATCGACGCAGGTGTTTGGAATCTCTCAGTTCAGAACAGCATCCACTCTCTCTTCAAGGATACTTTGAAATGACCTGCATAACCATGTGTGAAAAGTGCCTCTGGTTACTCAACATCAGGGTTCCGAGCATTGAGTCTCTCCACAGCATACAGGATGAGAATTTCCTGCAGAATACGTTCCATGAAGTGGTTCCCACTGAGAATACTGAAGGGATGGCCTATCTGTCAGCGGGCTAGCCAGTCAAAAGTCACCCATCCTGTTAACGTATAATATGGTGATTTGAACTGAGCACCCCACTACACCGACAGGCTCAAAAGCAAAGTACAGGGCAAGATTTTGAAGCAGAGCACAATACAGACAGTTGCTATAACCACAGCTGTAGTCTTCTTCCTGTAATACATCTCCGTGAACTTTTGAAAACAAATGAGGACAAAGCGAACTACAGTGAAAGTGACTGTCAGCCAGACAGAGCAGTCAAAGTCCACATAGTTGGTCACCTCATTGATACTGTGTATAGGAGTGTAGTCGAGAAATGAGACTGGTCAGCAGCATCCAAGCATGGAAAATATTATCACATTGAAAATTATGATCAGTAGGTCTGCTGTTGTCATAACAACCAAGTCAAGGATGATCCCTTTGGACAGACCACATCCTCCTCAGGACAGAAGGACAATTGTCAGGAGATTATAGCTCAGCATCAGGTCATTTACTCTAACATACCTGTGTGGTGTTTATGCTCCACTAGAACCTGCACCCTCTCATATATCAAAATGGCATATAAATGTCATAGGAAGTGCTGGAGAAACCCTGTAAATCTCATGACATTTGTGGAGAAAGAAACAGAGTGAATGTTTCAAGTCCAGTCCAGTAAGACTCTTCTTCAAAACACTTCCTCAGGTTTCCAGCATCTACAAGATTTGACTTTTATATCAAAATGTTACTTTCCTCTTCACTTACACAGTGATGAGCCCCTAACTGATAAAGTCACCATATCTGTATGAGGATGGCAACACTGCACAGATTACAATGCAGTACATTTCTCCCGCAAACTGGGAAGTTTTATGAACATGACATGGGGACAGGAACTTATAAACAGAAGAGCAGAGACTATTGAGATTGCCTTCTCCCATCCTGATATTTGCATGTTCCATGATAATGAGGTTGTTGATTAATCATAGCGATCAATCTTTATCCATGGATCGACAGCAGACCCAGACGTATATGACGCAAGGAAATACCGCAGTGATAGAGTCCACTCAAGCTTGGTTAATTTATCACTAATCTCCTCCTTAACACCTAATACTAAATGCCAAAATGTTTACTGAGAGAGAATAAATTTAATAATTAGCAGAAAGAGTTGTTAATTGAAAGAATATCCTGAAAGTGAACTCAGCGCAGAGAGAGAATGAGGTGTCGTACGTTGAAAGATACATCAAGAACAAGAACAGAGCGAAAAAGTGATTCGGCTAAAAGCAATCAGGTTTAGCTTCTTCCTAGGGACTCAGAAGATGCCGGGGAATTATAGGAAATGAAAGTTGTCTGTTCGATTATCGAGAGTTCCATTAGACCCAGTTTTTCGGCAGCAGAGATGACAGAAATTAATGAAGACAGACCCTGAATCACCAGATGTTCTCTGTTTGTGACAGTTCCTTAAACAGATCGCCTTGATGCTCGTGTGAATTTTATTGCAAAGTCAATCAGCATCTGATCCCCTGTGTCCCACTGGGGTCATGAGCTAACTCTTCAATAGACAGCCCTTCATCCCAGAATCGGGCGGCACGGTGGCACAGTGGTTAGCATTGCTGCCTCACAGCACCAGAGACTTGGGTTCAGCTCTTGCCTCAGGCAACTGTCCATGTGAAGCTTGCATATTCTCCCCGTGTCTGCGTGGGTTTCCTCCGGGTGCTCCGGTTTCCTCCCACAGACCAAAAAAATGCAGGTTAGGTGAATTGGCCATGCTAAATTGCCCGTAGTGTTAGGTTATGGGGGAAATGTAGGGGAATGGGTCCGGGTGGGTTGCTGTTCGGCGGGTCGGTGTGGAATTGTTGGGCCGAAGTGCCTGTTTCCACACTGTAAGTAATCTGAATCTATCTCTCCAATGGCTGTGCTGCATTGACCACTGTGAAACTGAGGGGTGTTGAAGGTTGTATGAGTCAGGACCCCTCCCTGGAATACACACGCATACCTGGAGAAACCTTTGTTGATAATTGCTGACTAATTGGACACTGAGGGAGTGACTCCCTTTAATATTTACAAACGTTTGGTGAATCTCATCTGTGGCGAACAGGATGCAGTTGTAAGTACACCAGACCCTTGCAGATATTGCCACCTTCAGACAGTGTTGTACAGGACCTTACAGTCCACTGTAAAGATCTCAATCTAATGCTGACAAAGAGCTGGCGGTATGTGAGCTCAAAGCTTTGGGTGATCGTTTAAACTACAGACGCTGAATACCCAGAGACATAATTGGAACTGATCTGACACAAAGAGACATCACTAACTTCCTGGAAAGGCACCCTCTGTGCAGACACTGGAGCTCCAGATGCTGCAGATAGTTTGTTATCTGTCTGTAAATGCAAGGCACTGATTGTACATTCTCCGTTCAGGCTGCTGTTATTGTCAATGGTTTCCTTACATAGGACTAGGTCCATTATGTCCCTGTGATACAGAGCCCACCTGCCACTGGCTATCTGCCCTCTTGAACCTTCTGGTCTTGATCTCCCTGCACTTTTACACTCCCCGTGGAGACAATTGTCTCTGGACTCTGGCTTGAGTAACACTCTGAACAACAGCCGTTTAGTGAGGACTCAAGCTCGCTCTCTCTTCTGGTATGTTTCTCATTGTACCGACTGAACAACACAAAGTTGTCAAAATAAAATAGAGCTTCATCTTCATGAATAAAATCACGGACTACATCCACCCTTTTCACTTGCAAAGATTTTGATGGATTTTTATCCGTCTCAGTGCCCCTGACATAACATTGCTGGAAACCCCTCTCCCCATTCTGTTTACCTTGTACAACCTCGGGAAAGTTGAATGGATCCCAGACAATTATGGTCAATTGAGCTCACAATGAGCTTTGCTGTAGTTAAATTAGTCAATGTTCAAAGGAGGCAGCCCCTCCCAACCCCACTCACCCTTCCATCTAATTAGAGGCTGGCATAAGGCAGTGTGATGGGGGCTACACTCACTCAATCCATCTCTGTAAAGGGATTCTGGTTTGAGAAAGATTTTGCTTCCTTCCAATCTGTGCGATATTTCTACACATTTTTGAGTTTGCCTGATGGGAAATCTCAGTAACTACATGAGGATGAAGGAAATAATATCTCAATATTGTAAGATGAAGTTGGTGGGAGGAAACCCATGTGCAGTGTGAACTTCAACTGAGACATATTCAGCCAACTGACATGGTTTTGTGCCATAATTTCCAAGCAATGTTTTGCTATTAATCCGGCGATTCTGCTTTTTTCTTTGCAGCTAATCTTCTGAAAATTGCTGTGGTCTATCCAAAGGGATCTCTCTTTATTTGGTGGGTATGACGACAGGTGATTTCCTGGTCATTATTTCCAATGTGATAATCCACTACATGCGTTACTGCTATTTCCCATTTTCATTTCTACACTTCACCTCAATAAGGAGCATCAATGAGGTGATCAACTACACAGCTGTTGACTGCTCTGTTTGGCTCACGGTCGCTTTCACTGTCGATCGTTTTGTCCTCATTTGTTGCCAAAGGTTGAGAGCAAAGTATTGCAGGGAGGAAACTGCAGCTGTAGTGATAGTGACTGTGTGTGTTGTGTTCTCACTCAAAAATATTCCATTGTATTTTGTTGTTGAGCCAATCTATATAATTAACAATGTGGAGTGGGGCGCTCATTTGAAATCAGATTATTTAATCTTACCAGGATGGATAACCTTTGACTGGCTTGACACAATTTTAAACCCATTGTTGCCATACTTTCTCATTTTACTGCTCAATGCACTGACTGTCCGACACATTGTGATGGCCAATCGAACCCGCAGAGCACTGCAAGGTCAACGCAACACCCAGAACAGCGACGATCCAGAGATGCAGAGCCGAAGGAAATCCATCACTTTACTATTTGCTATTTCTGGCCCTTTCACCGTGCTGTGGATGCCATACACTATGTTTATCCTCATTTCTAGAATTACAGATACATTGTATGAGCCAGATCATTATACTGATCCCTTACTTATTGCAGGCTATACAGGAGATATGTTTCAACTGCTCAGTTCCTGTACAAACACATTGGTTTATGCATTGGCTCAGTCGAAATTCAGAGAAAATTTGAGAAGTGCAATAATGTATCCATTTCGTGGAATTGTTCAATGCGTCAAATATTGTTTTTAAAAGTTACTAGAAATACTTTTACAAAACATTCACATCATCCTACTGAATATTTGAATTCTGTCCTACAGTTCGAGACTAACTACAAGTAACAGTCTTGTCTCTGTGGTGATATTCTCACTTCTGCATCACAGGGTCATGTGATCAAGAACATGACTGAGGCTAACAGAAGTCCACTTCAGATGAACTGGTAACACAACACCAGTCCATGCTCCTCATTGGATGTAACATTTCCCACAGCCCTCCTTTGAGGACAAATAGTGAAGTCATCCATGGTCTTCTGGCTAATATTTATCCTCTAACCACCATCACTGAAAGCAGATTGTTTGATAAATTTTCTCATTGTTGAATGTGAGGCCTCACTGTGTACAGATTCACTGCTACATTAAAACACTGACTCATTTTTAAAGTACTTTGTGGATTTTGCAGGTTTCTTTATTCACTGCCGGGATGTATGTCGCTCTGGCCGGGCCCAGTATTTATTATCTGGCCCAAGGTGCCCTTGAGAAGGTGGTGGGCAGCTGCATTTTTGCACCACTGCAGTTCATGTGTTGAGGGTTGACCCACAATATCCTAAAGGAGAAAATTCCAGTATTTTGACGAAGCAACAGTGAAGAATATATTTCCAGTCAGGATGGTGGTTGATTTGAAGTGGGACTGGCAGGTGGTTTAGTTTCTGTGTATCTGCTGCCCTTGTCCTTCAAGAGGGAAGTGCATGTTTGGAAGGTGCTGTCTGAGGATCTTTGGTGAACTTCTGAGTACATCTTGTAGCTCGTACACACTGCTGCTCCTGAGCATCGGTTGTGGAGGGAGTGGATGTATTTCGGTGTGGTGCCGATCAAGCCAGCTGCTTTATTCTGGATGGTGTAGAGCTTCTTGAGTGAAGCTGAAGCTGCACCATTCCAGGCAAATGGGGAATATTCCATACATTCCTGACATGTTCCGTGTAGATGGTGGACAGGCTTTGGCAGAGAGTTGCCTGCTGTAGTATTCATAATGTTGTAACTGTACTGGAACAGCTTGGGTGGGGAAGCAGCAAGGTCTGGAGCACAAGTCTTCAGTACTATGGCCGGAATATTGTCAGGAAATGTAGCAATTATCCAGTCTCTCCTGCCATTTTTTGATACGACATAAGAGTGAATCAAATTATCTGAAGACAGTATCTGTGATTTGACTTGATTTTATTATGATTTATTGTTGTCAAATGTACCAAAGTACAGTGAAAAGTTTTGTTTTGTGAGCAGTACAGACAGATCATCGCAATCAAGGACATACAGATCATAGGGTGCTACGACAGAGTGAGGCACACAAGGCAATGGTTGTACATCAGAATATTCCCGAGGTGGGAGGGGTCTTTGGTGATGTTGGCTGCCTTTTTTACAGCAATGAGGAGAGTAAATGGAGCCCTTGGTTGGGAGGTTGCCTTCCGTGATGGTCTGGGCTGTGTACATCCTGGGAACCACTGCAGGACTCTGAGATGGATCATCCACTCGGCATTTCTGCCTGAAGGTTGCTGTGAATGCTTCAGCCTTATCATTTATATTGACGTGCTCGTCTCTTCCATCATTGAGGATGGGTTACTTGTGGAGCCTCCTCCTCTGGTGTGTTGTTTAATTCTCCATCACCATTCAGACTGGATGTGACAGAACTGCAGAGTGGAGATGTCATCCAGTGGTTTTGGGATATCTTAGGTCTGCCTATCACTTGTTGCTTTGCTGTTGAGCATGCAAGCTGTCCTAGTTGGTCGCTTCACCAGGCTGACATCTCATTACTGTGTCTGCCTGGTGCTGCTCCTGGCACGCCTTCCTGCACGCTCCATTGAACCAGGGATGATCCCCTGGCTTCATGGTCATGGTTGAGGGGGGCACATGCTGAGCCATTAGGCGACAGATTGTGCTGGAGCACAATTCCACTGATGGCCCACAGCACCTCTTGGATACCCAGGCTTGAATTTTTCAATCTGTCCCATTTATCACGGAGATAGTGCCACACAAAATGATGGAGGGTATGCACTATGTGAAGGTGGGATTTTGTCTCCACAAGGGCTGTGTGATAGTCACTCTTACAGGAAATATCACAGACACATGCATCTGCATCTGGTGGATTGGTAAGGATGAGGTCAAAGATGTTTTTCCTTTTTGTTGGTTGATATACTCATAGAAAATTTGGTTCATCATTCCAAGAACTAACCTGGGAAAAGGCAGTACTGAAACCACCAGAACTGGAGGGACTATTCCTCTAGCACCAAGAATAGGACCCTGCAAGGACAACCAATTAGCTCAGGCATTGAGTGAGACAGCCCTGAACTTATCTTAACCAACATCTCCATAAAACAGAAACCTGATTCTTCTGTAAACACAAACATGTCTCATTTCCATTCATTCAAAGTTCGACAGGAGTGAACTCAATCCACCTACAGTACATGCATTTAAAGAGCTACATTATAATATGTGATTTGCATTGATATTTCTGCTAATATTACCAATGCATGCTTCTCCTCTCGAATTAGTCTGTGTGTTTTCCTATGTGTGTATCTGTCTGCATTTGTGTGTCTCTGTTTTTCTCTATGCCTGTGTTTGTATGTGTGCATGTGCGTGTGTGTGTGTGTATGTGTCTGTTTGTGTGTGTGCGTGCATGAGTGTGTGTGTGTCTGTTTGTGTGTGTCCATGAGGGAGGGAGTGTTTTTCAATGCTTGCACATTGCAGATTGTAGTGGGAATAAATTTTGGGAGCAATTTTATTGGGGTCTTTGTGATGTGGGCAATGGCAAACCATGTGACAGAATCAGGTGACACGTTCGGCGAGGCCAGTCTAAACATCACGATGGTCTTGCTCCACCTTTCATGTTTTTGATAAGTGGCATGTCGAAACTCTCACTAATGTGCTGATGCTGCTCCTTTAACAAGGTTATGTTGTCCTTAGCTTTTTTCAGAAGGAGTTGCAAAATGCAGAGGTTCTGATTTATCTGGGGTAGGCCAGTTTGATTGTGGCTAACATACTCTACCTATGGAAACAATCAGGGAGAAGGGTTTTTCGGGTTTTTTTTTAAACACTTCTACAATGAAAGGGGAGTGGCCAGTTCTCCCTGTTCAGGGATTATCTCTGTTCTGGTTTTCGTTTTAGCTGGGGACCCCGAGAAGCTGCTGGGAAAAAAAAGGTTCCATGTTTCAGCCAATGCTCCCTGGCTGATCCTCTCTGCAATCTCTCTCTCCTGTCACAACCTGGGTTTGAATGGATCATTTTACCAAGGGCCAAGTTTAATGGATGTTGCAGGAACAGCTCTTTGTTACTTTGCGGGGGATGTCGTGTCGGTCAATTTTCAATTAGTTGTTATTCTAAACTGTTTTCTTTTGCTTGTGTTTCGTTCGGTAGTCTGTAATTTTTTTTTAAACTGAGTGGTTTGACCAGCTACATTCCTCCTGGAATATCCACCTTTCATCTCCTTAAAACAACAAGAAGTTAGGGTCTGGACTAATTTCTTGAAATGTTTTGGCCTGATTCATAACAGACTGGGGGCTCATAGAGACGTAGAGATTTACAACATGGAAGCAGACCCTTTGGTCCAACTCATCCATGTCTACCAGATATCCTAACCTAGTCTAGTCCCATTTGCCAGCACTTGGCCCATATCCTCTAAACTCCTCCTATTCATATACCCATCCAGATGCCTTTTAATTGCTGTAATTGTACCAGCTTCCACATAGTAGTTCATTCCATACACACAACACCCTCTGAGTGAAAACGTTGCCCCTTAGGTTGCTTTTATATCTTTCCTCTCCCATGCTCTCATTCTGGACTCCCCCATCCCAGGGGAAAAAAACCCTTGTCTATTTATCCTATCCATGCCCCTCATGATTTTATAAACCTCTGTAAAGTCACAGCTCAGCCTCCCACACTCCAGGGAAAACAGCCCCATCCTATTCTGCCTCTCTCTATTGCTTACAACCTCATACCCTGGCAGTATTCTTGTAAGTGTTTTCTGAAATCTTCGAAGTTTTAAATAGGAAGGAGACCAGAATTGCTCGCAATATTCCATAAGTGGCCGAACCATGTACTGTATAGCCGCATCATGACCTCCTAGCTCCTATACTCAATGCTCTGTTCAATAAAGGAAAGCATACTAACCTGCGACTCTACTTTTAAGGAGCTATGAACCTGCACTCCAAGGTCTCTTTGTTCAGCATAACTCCCCAGGACCTTACTATTAAATGTAAAAATCCTGAATTGATTTGTTTTGCATGATTTATTTAATAGTTTCAAATTGGGATGAGAGTTGTTTGACTCAAAGCCAGCGAGAGGTTGGTGTTACTGCCTTTTGTTCTGGGTGTTGAATTTGTTTGGATTAAACAGTGTTTGGTGCGGTAATGGTTCTTTCAGTCACTAAGAGTTTTCTGGGGGTGGAAGAAGTGACTTTGGGAGGTTTACAAAAGGTCAACAGGGAAAAGTTGCTGGAGCTGAAATTGCCTGTGTCTCTGAAAAATGATGTTTTTATTGCATCAAAAGCTCAACATTTAAACTTGCTGGAAACACCATCAGAATCTTTGAGCACGGCTACAATTCAATTGAGAGTGAACCAGCTTAAAGTTGTCGGCGAAAGATAAAGTTTGGGAAAAATACATGAAACAGTTTTAATTATGATTAAAAGCAGAGTAAAGAGACAAAGAACAAATTACTTTAGCAGAACAGAGAAAAAAATAGAGAGAAAGAGAGCGAGCAGAGGAGAGAGAGAGAAAAGGAGAGAGGGGAAAGGCAGAAAGAGAGGTAGTTTGAATTTCAGAAGTTGTCATTTAGGCAGGAATTCAAAAAGTCACTTCCTGAAGTAGTGAGAATTCATGTGCAAGAGCAGAGAGGTTAAACAACAAGATTAGCAGCTGAAATGGCTGATGATTATGAGTTGGTCCATAAATCAAAGTTTGGTTTCCAAAATCAATTTCAATTCGTGAGGGATAGAAATCGGGGAAAAGAGAAATCTTAGCATGGAAAGGGAAAGGTAGATCTCGGTATAGATCACAGGGATAACTTACCACAGGGTAAAAAGGTAACTGTTGAAGGGGAAAGTGAAGTTAAAAAGCTTCGATGTTTTCACTGCAATGAAATAGGCCACATGAATACACAATGTTGGTGGGTTAGGAAAAGCAGTGGGTAGCCATATGTAGGAAAACAGGATAAGCCAGTGAATTTTGTTGGAGTGGTAATGGAAAGCACAGTGGAGGCTAGAAGGCTGCACCAGAATGTACAAGCTGGTCAGAGGTTGGTTAAGGAGGAAGTGCCAGATCTTCTCAAACCATACACCTGTGAACGTAATATAGGCCAGGAGCAGCAGGTAGAGAGGTTACAATATTAGGAGATTCAGGATCCTCTCAATCTTTAATGTTGAAAGATGAGGAGTAGGCCCTTCGAAAGGATTATTTCCAGAAAAAGTCCAAATAATGGGAATTCATGGTGAGACAAGAAACATCCAATGATGTTAAGTGAGGTTAAGTGTCCACTGAATAGTGAGGAAGTCATGGTAGGAGTACTGGATAAACTCAGCTCAAGGAATGCAATTTGTCCTTGCTAATGATATAGCTGGTTCACAGGTAGGAGTGCTGCCTACTGTGGTTGAAAAGCCAGTGGAAATTCAGGCAATTGAACTATTGCAGGACACATATCCTGGGATTTTTCCTGGCTGTGTGGTAATGAGGTCACAAAGTCACCAGTAGAAACAGGAGAGGTCAAAGAGTATAGTTAAGAAGGTTGAAGTGGAATTAGCAGAGATTCTGTGTGATCAAATGGTGGAGACAAAGCAGGAGCAGATTAATGACAAAGCAGACATCTTTAGATCAGAGAAACTAAATGAGTTACAATAGAAAGATGAAATTTAAAGCAATTGTACCAAAAGGCATACACAGAAAAAGAATCTGAATGTATTCCTGAATGCTCTTATCTTAAAAATGATGTCTTAATGAGGAAATGCAAACCATTATATATTCAGGCAGATGAGAAAAGGTTAGAAGTTCATCAAGTCGTATTGCTTGTAGTTTAATGTAAGGAGGAGTTGCAGGTAGTGCATGAATTACCATTGGGGGTCATTTCGGAGTGAGAAAAACTCAAGCGAAAAGACAAAAACGTTCTTACTGGCCTCGACAGCACACGGATGGACTTGATTTTTGCCGAACATGTCATTCATATCAGGTACTTGGAACACCATAGGCAGTGAAAAAAAAACAAACCTTTAATCCCTATTCGTGCATTTGAGGAACCATTTACAAAAATCTTAATTCATTGTGTAGGACCCCCTACCTCAGCAAAAAGTGAGAGTAAGTATTTGTTAACAATAATGGATGCATCCACTAGATGTCCAGAGGCTGTCCCACTACACAATGCCACAGCCAAAAGGATTGGAGTGGAGTTCCTCACATTTTTCACGGGATACAGACTATCCACAGAGATACAATCAGGTCAAGGGTCAAAATTTACATCAAAGTTATTTAGGAAGTTATGGACAGCTTAGGAATAAAACAATTCATATCTACTGTGTATCATCCTGAGTTACAAGGAGTACAAGAATGGTGGCATCAGACATTAAAGACCATGCTGAGGGTTTATAGTCAAGACTATCCAGGTGGTTGGGATAAGGGAATTCCATTTGTACTTTTTGCAATCAGAGATACACCAAATGAATTGACCAAATTCAGTCCCAATTGAATTAGTGTTTGGGGATGAAGTGTGAGGAGCACTAAAACTGATTATGGAGAAATGGGCAAGTCAGAATTCAGAGACCACATACTTGGACTCTATGTCAGATTTTAGGGAATGATTAAATAGAGTTGGGAGTTGCCTAGACAGCATTTAAAGTATCACAGCATACAATGAAACAGGAAGCACGCAAGAAATCAATAACATTCAATTTTACAATTGGAGGTAAAGTGTCAGTGTTACTTCCAGTTATAGGGGAACCTTTAAAAGCAAGGTTTAGTGGACTTTATTAAGTTGAGAGGAGATTAAGTGAGGTGAGCTATTTGGTAAGAACTCCAGATAGAAAGAAATCTGTCAGAGTGTGTGATGTGAATCTGCTCCAAAGGTGTTTTGATAGGGAAGGGAAGCTAAAGGAGACTGTATTATTGGTTACAACAGAGAGTGAAGATCCAAGGTCAGAGGATTCTGAATTGGACATTCCTCAAATTAAATTGGACAATGTGCAAAAATTGAAATGACCTGAAAGAGTTATTACTATCACAACGGAAGATATGTGGAAATAAGCTGGGAAGTACAAACACAATTGTGCATGAGGTAGAGAGGGGAGATGCTGTGCCGATTAAGCAGCATCCTTATAGACATAACTCTCAAAGGTTGGCACGGGGTCAAAAGGAGTTCGAATGCATCACTGACACAACTTAATCAAAGTGTGTTACTGTAACTGAAGCCCATCCATAGTAATACTGCCAAAACCAGATGGTACCCAAGGGTTATGTGTGAACTGTCACAAAGTCAATGCAGTTACAAAGACAAATACAAATCTGATTCCTTGTTTGAAAATGTGGGACAAGCAACTTATATTTCTAAGTTGGACTTGCTCTGAGGATACTGGCAGGTAACTTTGTCTGAAAGAGTGAAGAGAATTTCAGATTTCATAATGACTATATTAGTTTAAAGTCACGCAGTTCAGTGTGAAAAATGCATCAGTCACATTTCAGAGACGAACCTAGAAGATTGTGTAATACACATTGATGATCTGGTGATTTTTAGTCACGTATGGAAGGAACATTTGCAACATTTATCACACTTATTTGATTGACTTTGGAAATCAGACTTGCTGATATACCTTCTTAAAAGTGAATTTGTCAAAGCCCAAGTCACCTTCCGGGGCCATATTATTGGACAAATGGTGCCACGGGATGCAGAAACAAAGATAATTAGGGAGCTTCCCACACCATCAACAAAAAGAACAGTCCTACGATTCCTGGATTGAGTGGATTTTATCAAAAATTCGTACCAAATTTTAACAGTGTGGCTGCTCCACTCACTGATTTGCTGAAGGTCAGAAGTTTCAGTGGACAGCAGAGTGTCTGAAGGCATTTAACAGCCTGAAAGGTGTGTTAACTACTGCCCCACTTTTAGCCACACCTAATTACACAGAACTGTTCAAGGTGGCTATCAACGCGAGTGATGTGGGTGTTGGTGTTGTGCTCTGACAGGAAGATAATGAGAAGATAGAAAGACCTATCGGTTAATTCTCCAGAAAATTGAACAAGCATCAACAAAAATATTCCACAGGTGAGAAAGAGACTTTGAGCTTGGTGTTGGCATTACAACATTACAATATTTATGTTACCAGTAACACATTTGAGACATTCATGTACACTGACCATAACCCATTAAAGGTTTGTGGAGAAATTTAAGGACAAAAATGTCAGGCTATTGAGATGGAGCTTGTTGTTGCAGCCATTCAGTTTGAAAATTGTGCATGTGGCAGGATGAGAAAATGTGATTGCTGACACATTGTCGAGACTTGAATGAGAAATGGAGGAATTCGGTGGTAGGAGTAAAACAGACTGAAACAGAATGTATTAGTGCACATTTGCATGGTTATAGTCAGTGCAATTTATATTAGTGTCATGATGTAGTAATGAGTTAAGATTAAGAGGTTTTAAAATGAAGCCATCTTTGGATATTGATGGTTCATTATTTTGAAGGAGGAGGTGTGATGATGCTGCTCCTTAGCTTTTTTTCAGGGAGGTTGCAAAAGCACCGATTCTTAAAAGTCTGGTTTCAATGGGTTTTAGGGCCAATTGCATGATAGCTAACAGATACTGCCTCAGGAAAAAAAGGCTTTCAAGTTTAAAAAAGTACATTGGTACAATGAAAGGGGAGTGGCCAGTTCTCCCAGCTCAGCTTCTCTCTGACTTGGTTTGGTTTAGCAGTCTGGCTATTCACTGAAAGCTGTCAGGCAGTTGTTGAGGCCACTGGTCCAACACACAGCTCCATGGAAGAGGGTATTCCATGCTGCCCTCTCTCTCTCTCCTGTTAGACCCTGTGTTTGATTTTACCTTTTGTGCCAATGGGGTGTTTGTGGGGATTGCTGCAAGTAATCAGAACAGTATCGTTAAATTGGTATAATCTGTTGGGTTTTCTGAGACATTGAGTTATTCTGCATTCTGTTCTCTTTTGTTTGTATTTTACTCGGTAACGTTATGAATAAATTCTGTTTTGTTTCAAATTAAGTGGTTTGACCAGCTGCATCACTCCTGGAATATCCATGTTATGAAGATCTAAAATTTGAATTTAGGCAACAAGTATATGTAGATTTTTATTTGCTACAAAATGCTTTCTTGATTTAAAAAGAATACTATAAAATGGCCTGTGAACATGTACTGCTGATTTGCAGAATTATGCTGAAATTCAAAGATAAGAGGACAATAGAGTTTTCATAAAATGAAGAATGACACATGAACTGACCATTTGAACTAACCTTGAGCTGATACATGGCATGACAATTTACGTAAATAAGATTTCTTTTCCAAGGAATCCCATTGGATTAGCCTGTCTTCAGTCATGTCACCATATTACAGTTGATTGGACTTTTCTTGTAATTAAGAACCCTTTTGTACGTAGAGGGTTGTTCATGTGTGAAATGTCGTGTCAGACAAAGTGATGGATGTGAGTCCTGTTACAATGTTTGTGTTGGTTGGGAAGTCCAGAACTCGAGATAGATTTTCTTCCAGAAAAGAAAGAGGGATAAGTTCAACACGTGAAGGGTGGCAAAAGTTTGGGAGTCTGCTTGTCAGACGCGAATTGATGCCAGAAGAATTGTTGAGTTTTGGAGTAAGTGATTGGTGGGTGTCTTTAAGTTTGACTTTCCCACAGCATCAAAGGCAAAGTCAGATTTTGGGGGACGTTTGGTCACAGATCAGCTACAGCTGCACTGAGTGGAGAACAAGGATGAAGTGAGTACTGCAGATGCTGGGGATCAGAGTCAAGATTATAGTGATGCTGGAAAAGCACAGCAGGTCAGGCAGCATCCGAAGAAATGGAAAAAGCCCTTCATCAGGAATGATCATGGGAGCCTCGGGGGTGGAGAGATAAATGGGAAGGGGAAGGGGCTGGGGAGAAGGTAGCTAAGGGTGTAGACTAAGGACATATTTTTAAGTTGAAAAGAGAAAGATAGTAAGAGACATTGGGGGAGGGTTATATACAGGGGGTGGTTCATGAGTGGAATAAAATTCCACAGGTAGTGACGGATGCAAGTGCAGTTACAATGTTTAGAAGATATTTAGTAAAGTGCATGAATAAGAAATGTTTGCAATGATATGTTCCAGGAGCAGTCAGGTGGGATTAGTTTAGTTTGGGATTATGTTCAGACTGATTGTATCAAAAGGTCTGTGTCTGTGCAGTGTGCCTCTATGACTCAGCAACAAACATATTCTCTGAAAACATGGACCGAGAATTATGTTGTTTGCTTTTTGTTGTTGTCCTTTAGTGAGCAATGGCGCAATCGCTGTCCTCTCGGGTAGCTCTCACAGTGTATAAATTATGGGCTCTGCCAAACCACTGGTTCTGAGTCTAACACAAAAAGAACTTGCTATAGGGCCAAGGGAAAGATCCCATCATACAGATAATGCATTATTCAACTGAAACCCCACTGAAAATTTACAACAATGTTATTCCTGTAATTGGTGTTCCTGTTTTTGAAGAAGATATAAAAATGTGTCTCTAAGCTATTCATAGTTTTTTTTTGATCTGCGAATGTTAATGTGACATACTGACAAAATGGGTACCTTTTCATGCGCCGCTGAGAAGTGAGATTCCATCTATCTGGAAGGTCATGAGTAGTTTTGGTCCACTTATTTAAGGAAACACATCATTTCATTAGAGGGAGTTTAGAGGAGTTTTACAAGAATTATCCCTGGCATGGAGGGATTGTCTTACGAGCAAAAGCTACATAGGTTAGGAATCTACTCACTGGCATATTGAAGAATGAAGGTTGATTGCATTAGATTTTTAGTGGGTTTGAAAGGGCAAACGCTGAGAGGAAGTTTCCCTTCATGGACCAGATGGCAGAATGTCAGATAAAAAAGGGCACCAACTTAAGAAATGAGGAGGCATATATTTTCTGCGTGGGTTTGAGTCTTTGGAAATCCTTGCCACAGAGAGCAAGAATCCTTCTGCATAGTTAATGCTGAGAAAGACAGATTATTGATCAGTCAGGGAATCATGGATTACAGGGAAAACACAGAAAAGGTGGACATGAAGAATATCGCGTAGAAAAGTGTGACGCTGGAATAGCACAGTCAATCAAGCAACATTCAAGCTGCAGGAGAGTCGACATTTTGAACATATGTTTCAGATCATCCATAGTCCAATTGAATGGTAGAACAGCTTTGAATGGTCTACCCCTGTTCCTATTTCCTATGGTCAACTATTTCCTATGGCACGTAAAACCATACTCGGGCTTGGTTTGATTTGGTTCATTCATGTCAGAGATCCTCATTAAAACAATAACTCTGGATCGGAAATAATAAACATGATAGATTCTGCAGCTATCCAGTATGCAGGGATCCTATTGTGAGGGATGACTATGTAGATACTGGGTGTGGATGCTAGGGTGTCTCTATCTAAATGGTCTTGGTAAAGGAGTTCTGAGTCCTCGTGATGCTGCCTGTCTTATTCAACTCCCTTGCTGCAGCCTCTAGTGTGATGATTGTTTTTGGAGCTTTCCCTTCGAGCATCTCGATTTGGAGAACTTCATCGAATTTCTATCAGGTTCCCACCGCTTCCCTTCATTCGATGAACCTTCTTTGATACTTTCTTCCCATTTTCAATATCTGCAATTCCATTTCAGGTAATCGCCTCATATCGCAGCATCATATGACTCAATGACTCCTTCAGTTCCCTTCTTCCCAACGACATCCCATTCTTTTGTGCTGTTGACGCTACTTTCCACACCAGCACTTCAGAAGTATTAGAATAGAATCCCTACAGTATGGAAACAGGCCGTTCGTCCCAACAAGTCCACACTGGCCTTCCGAAGAGTAACCCAAGCACCCATTCTTCTACCGTTTTATTCTATATTTACCCCTGGATAATGCACCTAACCTACTCATCCCTGAACACTGTGAGCAATTTTGCATGGCCAGTTCACCTAACCTGCACATCTTTGGTTGGTGGGAGGAAACTGGAACAACTGAATGAAACCCACGCAGACATGGGGAGAATGTAAATTCCACACAGATAGTTCCTGAGGCTGGAATTGAACCTGAGTCCCTGGTGCTGGGAGGCAGCAGCCCCTTGCACACATCCATTCCTTGGTTGCAGCTATTCACATCTTTACATCACATATGAAATATATTTGGCAGCAGGATTGGGATATGGTCAATGCCACTGAATACACTACTAGCTAAATATTAATACACTTTACAACATGATGGTCTAGTCTGAATGGATACTGGGTGTGTAAAGGGATGTTGGGTGATGAGTAACTGGGGTATACAGATTTACAAATTCATGAGGGCACAGATTTGGTGAAGAACAAGATCTTTTTCCTTCAGGTGAAATTCAAAACTAGTGGACATGTTTTAACGTGAGAGCAGAAAGACGTAAAAGGGATTATATGGATACAATTTTCACACAGAGGGTGGGTCATGTGTGGAATTAACTGCCAGAGAAAGTGATAGATGCAGGTACAACTTGTAAAGTTACATGAATAGGAAAGATTCAGCAGGATATGGGTCAACTTTAGGCCAGTGGGACTAGTTTAGCTTGAGAAAGCTGGTTGTCATGGACTAGTTGGACTGATGGGTCTGTTCCAATGCTGTCTGACTCGATAGTTCTGCAACTCTGTGGCTCAGTTTAATAATTCGAGTTGTATTTGCATGTAGTATGGGAGCTAGAGGGAATAGCTTGGCAAAATAAGTTCTGTCTGAGAATTTCAGTTTCATTGAGATGTTTACTTTTGAACCACCTGGAGGTAGAAGACAAGAGTCCACACGCTTCCCTCAATTCAATTAAAGATGCAAGTGGGAGTGTTAAAATTGGACAGAGGTAATTGTTTAGTTTTCTTCTACAACTTCTACTTTGATTTCAGTTGACTCCTTTTGTTGCTAAAGTGCTAACTCTATTTTCTGAGTAAGACAATGCCATAGCATGCGATTAATTTTCAGTCATTGTTTGTTTGTTTCTCTCTCTTTTGAATCAATTTGTTGGCAATTGTGATCTTCTGAACGGAAAGTGCGGGCTCTCCAACTGTACCACATGCTACCTGGTGGCCATGGCAATAGCAGATCTGTTGTTCATTACTACTGATGTAATATTGTGGAAGATTGTGGACAGCATGGTGGCACAGTGGTTAGCACTGCTGCCTCACAGCGCCTGAGACCTGGGTTCAATTCCCGACTCAGGCGACTGACTGTGTGGAGTTTGCACGTTCTCCCCGTGTCTGCGTGGGTTTCCTCCGGGTGCTCCGGTTTCCTCCCACAGTCCAAAGATGTGTGGGCCAGGTGAATTGGCCATGCTAAATTGCCGGTAGTGTTAGGCAAGGGGTAAATGTAGAGGTATGGGTGGGTTGTGCTTCGGCGGGTCGGTGTGGACTTGTTGGGCTGAAGGGCCTGTTTCCACACTGTAAGTAATCTAATCTAATTGTTTCTTATTATTCTCCACGGAGTTTTCTGTACCTCACCCGTGTGTGTTGAGTCATCAATGTATTGCGTCATGCAGCTACAGACTGTTCGGTCTGGCTCACAGTCACTTTGATCTTCAATCGATCTATGGCTATTTGCTGCCAGAAACTAAAACAAACAACAAAATACTGTACTGAGAAAATGGCATCTGTAATTCTTGCAACTATGTGCACTCTGCTCTGTTTGAAAAGTATACCATCCTACTTTCCACTTGAACCTGCAAAGGTAATTGACAATACAGAGTGGGTTGTTTTGTAAAACCAAGCTCCTACACTGAAGCTGTGTGGGCAGTATTTGACTGGTTTGACACAGTTTTAACCCCACTGCTACCATTCATTTTGATTCTTTTGCTCAATGCTCTGACGTCAGACACATTTTAGTTTCTAGTCATATCCGTAAGGCTTTGAACATTCAGAACAAGAAAGAGAACAACAGTGACCCAGGAATGGAGAGCAGAAGGAAGTCAGTGACCTTGTTATTCCCCATATCTGCCAGTTTCATACTTCTATGGTTAGTATGAGTTTTGCATTTCTTGTATTACCGCATTACCTGCAGAAATGGTAGAGATTATAAAAATTCTGAACATATATTTAGTAAAGTTGGAGATGCTCTTCAACACTTAAGCTGCTGCACAAATACATTTATTTATGGAGCGACTCAGTCCAAATTCAGAAATCAACTTAAGATCATGGTGAAATATCCAGTTACATCAATTATTAAACTAATGAATACACCAAACAACTGACAGCAGCATAGATACACATAGGATCTCCTATCTTTACATTAGATCATTTGGTCATTGATATGTACAGCATGATAACAGATCCTTTGGTCCATCTCGATCATGTTGACCACATAGTCTAAATAAATTCTGTCCCTTTTCCCAGTTTTCGGTCCATATTCCTGTAAACCCTTCCCATTCATGTCCCCATCCAGATATCAATTAAATATTGTAATTACACTGGACTCCACCAATTCCTGCAGCAGCTTATTCCATACACACAGCATTCTCTGCATAGAAAGATTTCCCCTTAAGTTCCTTTCAAATCTTTCCCCTCTGACTTAAACCAATGCCCTCTAGTTTTGGACTCCCCTACCCTGAGGAAATGACCTTGCCGTATAAATGCCACTCAGGGTTTTGTAAACATCTATAAGGTCTCCCCTCAGCCTATGATCTTCCAGGGAAGATAGCCCCAGCCTAGTCAGCCTATTCAGCCTCTCCCTGTAGCTCAAACCCTCCAACCATGGCCATGCCACTTCAATCATTGTTGAACCCTTTCACGTTTTGTAACACCTTTCCTTAAGCAGGAGAACAGAATTGAATGCAGTATTCCAAAAATAGCCTCAGTAATGTTCTGTACAGCTGTGTCATGCACGCCAAAATCCTTTATTCAGTGCACTGACCAATTAAGGCAAGAGAACCAAATGTCTCCTTCACCACTCTATCTACCTATGACTCCACTCTCGAGGAACTGTGCATGTGCACTCAACGTCTCTTTGGTCAGCAACACTCCCAGGGCCTCACCATTAAGTGCATAAATCCTGCCCTGAATTGACTTTCCAAAATGCAGCAACTCACATTTATTTAAATTAAAAGTCACACAGCAGCAAGTTATAGTCCAACAGGTTTATTTGGAAGCACGAGCTTTCAGAGCATTGCTCCTTCATCAAGTTGTTGTGGAGGTTAAGATCATGCTCACAGAAATTATAGCCAACGGATTCCAGTGTCATGGAGATGTAATACAGTAAACAATCTTAGGTTAAAACTTTCATCGTTTATAATGGAATATGCAGGTTTCAGTTCTTGGATAAGTGAATCCCAGAACTTCTTTTAAATTACGTTCTCAAGAAGCTCACTATTTAAACAATAGGTGTGAAGTCTGTCTGTGTCCCAATGCTATGTTATACTGACAAACCCTCTGTATAATTTTACAGAGTTTTACATGGATTCATGAAGCTTCTGAGAAAAATAAAATGTAATTCTACAAAGACAAATTTATCCCATAACCTTATATGTGTGTGAATGTAAAAGTGACAGATTGAGTGTGCATGTGAGTGTGTGTGTGTAACGTGCAGTGTGGTCACCTTTCGTCTGAAATGAAACCAAGGTCCTGGTTCAGGCCACTTCCATGGGTACTGAACTTTTCTATGGACTTCTGCTCAGCCACTCTGCGTTGTTGCTTGTCCCAAACTCTGCCTTGGAGAATGGTCACCAGGAGATCTGAGGCCAAATGTTCCTGACCACGAAAGTGATCCTCGACTGGGAAGGAACACTCCCGCCTGTTGATTGTTGTGTGGTGTCCATTCATTTGTTTGTAGTGTCTGCTGAGTCTCCCTGATGTACCATGCCTCAGGACATCTTTGCCTGCAGCGTATGAGATAGGCCACGTTGGCCAAGTCACACGAGTACTCGCTGCGTACATGGTGGGTGGTGTCACCACGTGTAATGGTGTTACTCGTGTCGATACTCTGACACACATTACAGTGGCTGCTGTGGCAGGGGTGTCTGGTGTTGTTGTCCTGAAAGCTGGGACGTTTAAATGAATCATGACTTGTTTAAGTTTTGGTCCTTGTTTAAAGGCGAGAAGTAGAGGCGCAGGGAAGGTCTTGGTGAGGTGTTCATCCCCTTCGATAATATGTTAATGGCTGTGAAGAGCATGGAGTAGTCGTTCGGCTCTTGGTAAGTACTGGACGATGAAGGGTGCCCTGTCGGTTGCAGCTCACGTCAGTCTCCTGAGGAGGTCATTGCAGTTTCTCGCTGTGGCACGTCGGAACTGGCATTCAATGAGTTGAGCATTGTACCCCATTCTTGTGAGGGCATTCTTGAATACTTCCAGGTGCCCGACATGTTGCTCCTCACCTGAACAGATCCCATGTATGTGTAGAACTTGGCCAATGGGGATGGCTGTTTTAATATGTTTTAGGTGGAAGGTGCAGACGTGTAGCATCGTAAGGTAATCCATGGGTTTGCAGTAGAGTGAAGTGCTGAGGTGCCCATCCTTAATGGAGATTCATGTGTTGAAGAATGAGACAGATAATAGAGAGTAGTCCATGGTGAGTTTGATGGTGGTATGAAACTCGTTTATGTCACTGTGTAGTTGTTTCAGTGATAAATCATAACATTGTACTGTTTTATTTTAATCGGATTGGGATTGCTACCCACCAGGGGAGACATGTGACTGTTGCTGGGGAATGTTGAATCAGACCTGTCAGAGATTTGGGAATTGATGATCAAACTGAGTTAGGAGGGAAATAAAGCTGGCCACAGGAGGGGGACGGTAAGTGAGTGAAAGGGAAAAGCAGCAGAATCAAATTCTGGATCCCTTAAGATGTTGTACTTCAGAGTCCTAGTCTTCAGGATCAAACACTTCCATTCCATGCCTCACAGATTTCGGGACAAAGGTATTTCCAGCACGTTACTAGTTGATTTTTGGGAGATCCTCAATAACGTATGCGTTAAATGATGCAGTCACTGTTGAAACCTAACTTCTTTTTTATTTTATCTTTGTAACGAAGTGCAAGTTATTTGTTCAGAAACAGACTGAAACAATATGTTGAATTGCTGACAACCATCCAAGAACTGAAAGCCACAATGCACATTCACAACACTAATTTATTTAATCTCGCAGCAAGAGCAATTCACTATATTATTTCAAAAAGTTACAGACAAAATGAGATAGCAATATGGAACAATATTATTGTATTTTGGAAGAATGACCATAAAATGCTCAAATTGATAATTAAGATGGAGAAGGAAGAAATTCAATTGGAACCTCAGAGTCCTGAATTTAAGTAAAGAGCTGCATAAATGGGCCAAAATGGATTGAGTTCTCGGTGGATCGGCAATGCTGTTGGTGCAGAGCAGGCCAATCCAATTGCAGCTGTCATCCCCAAAGCCAATTTTGGAGAATATTTCTCGCGTGTTGGTGTGCGATTTCCTGTCAAAGGCCTTTTCCTGGACCAAGGATGATAAGGCAGGTTTCCAAACTCATTATCCCACACGTAGGCAATTATATCGCTGAGGAACACAAAGCTCTCAGAGATCATCCTGCTCAGTACACCACAGGTTTGGTCGGGGTGAATCACTGATCCCACAGCAGTCATGACCTCGTTCGTGATGATCTCAGGCAGGATCCTGTAAGTTGAATTTGCAGTGAAATCTGTTGTCAGCCTGCGCTATTCCCCCTTCTAACTGTAGATGAGAGGGATGATAACTTTCCTGTTGTATTCACACAGGCTAACTGTTCAAAGCACACTGTTGTCCACTTCCAGCTGGTCCAGGCCAATCAAGTGCCACAGAGGTGAAAACCACTCAGGTGGGCAGCCATCACTTCTGGAAGTTGTCCTGTTTCCTAAGGACTTGAGGGTCTTGGACATCTCCTCCAGAGGTCACGGCTGGTGCAGAGTCTCCTGCCTGCTGTGGTCTTAGACCTCTGTGATACAGGACAGGAAAAACTGGAAGGCCGCGCTGTCTGTGCACTTTGTGTCATATCGGCTGGTGTAAAAGGGTTTGCTGATCTTCAGGATGTTCTTCCTGGTGGTCGCTCTGTCAGTAGAAACCCTTTTAATCCAAATGCTCCACAAACACATGAAGATTATTTGGTCTGTTCATTGATCCACAAGCTGTCTCAAAGGCCACAAGTTATTCCCAGTTCACAGCTCGAAGCACATTTTATTAAAAGAATACAAGTAACAAAAAGTTAGTGAAGGTTCCATCACCTCTGCTCCCCATCATTTCTGGTGTAGTGTTCACCTTCTACATTGTAAAGTCTCAATGAGTATGTGGATATGAAGGGTTTAGAGGGATATGGGACAAATGGGACAATTTAGGATATCTGAACAGCATGGATGAGTTTGATTTGTTTCGATTTGATTGATTTATTGTCACATACAGAAGAACAATGAAAAGTTTTGTTTATGAGCAGTACGGGCAGATCATACCAAGCAACGATGTACAGAACAAAAGATTTAAACAGAGGCATACATGTTACATTGCACAAGGCGTACAAGAGTGATCAACGTTAGAAAGATCAGCATTACTTGAGTCAAGAGAGTCCATTCAATAGTCTAATAAGAGCTGGGCAGAAGCTGTTTCTGAATCTGTTTGTGTGTGGTCAGACTTCTGTACCTTGCAACTGACAGAAGAATTTGTAGGGGATCATTACCAAGGTGGGATGGGTCTAATGGAGTCCATCGATGGACGTTTGGCTCACGCGATGGCCTGGGTTGTCAGAATGTCTGACTGGGATGAGGTAGTGTACTGATGCAGATAATGATTTGATTGAATGAACAACAATTTCTGTTTCTGTTTCTGATTTACAGCGTCTGCAGTTCTTTTAGTTTTGTTCAGCCCCCTCTCCAGCCTGTTACAGCGGAGGAGGCCATTCAGCAGGTGGAGGCAATGGCCCAGTGGAATTATCACTGCACTGTCAATCCAGAGACTCAGATAATGTTCTGAGGACCCAGACACAGCAGATGGTGCTTTTAAATTCAATAAAAGTCTGGAATTAAAGAGGCTAATGATGACCGGTTGTTGGTTCACTCATACCCTTCAGAGATGGAAACTGCCTTCCTTCCCTGGTCAGTATTACTTGTGACTCCAGACCCACAAAAAACATGGTTAACACTTACCTGCCCTCTAGGCAATTAGGGATAGGTGATAAATGCTGGTGCTATCCAGTGACACTTCCATCCCCTGAATGAATAAAAACAAAGCTCCTTCTTGAAACTGTAACAGAGGAATTGGAGGAGGCAATTTAACTCATTTTGAGATGGCAAAGGGGAACAGCAGAAGTCAATTCATCCCCTCTCATGTGAGGACAAGAAGAGCAGATGGGAGTTACGTCAGTCCACGCTGTTTGACTTGAACAAACCAAGATATGCAGGAAAGGGAAGGTGTAAGGAGTGGGACTCTGTGTGAAGTTCAATGATAATTGGATCAGGAATGAGGAGCAGTCAGTGAGTTGGAGAGAAGTGATCCTGGGATGCAATGCAACAGGAAGGCAACTAATGGTGTCAATGGACAGTGTGATATCAAGGCTTAATGATAACATTTGGGAATTTGAAGGTATGAGACCATTTGTTGGTGGCTCATTGGAAGGCAATGCTCCTCCCCCCAACACTGACTAAAGCTGGAAATTATCTCTATTAGATGCGTAGGGTCACAGATATGTGCAGAACGGAAATAGACCATTCGGGCCTACTCGTCCATGCCTACCAGATATCCCAACCCAATGTAGTCCCACCTCCCAGCACCTGGCCCATATCCCTCCTTACACTTCCTATTCAAATAACCATTGAGATGCCATTTAAATGTTGCAATTGTACCAGCATCCACCACTTCCTCTGACGGCTCATTGCATACACACACCACCCTCTGCCTGGAAAAGTTTCCCCTTAGGTCTATTCTATATCTTTCCCATCTCACCCTAAACCTAAGACGTCTACTTTTGGACTCCACCACCATAGGGAAGAGAGTTTGCCTATTTATCCTTTCCATGCCTCTCATGATGTTATAAACCTCTAAAACGCTGCCCCTCAACCACCAAAGCTCCAGGGAAGATAGCTTCAGCCCACTCAACCTCTCCCTATAGCTCAAATCCTCTAATCCTGGCAACATCCTTATAAATCTTTTCTGATCCTTTTCAAGTTTCACAACATTCTTCCAATCGGAAGGAGACCAGAATTGCACGCAGTATTCAAAAGTGGTCAAACCAATATCCTGTACAGCCGCAACATGACCTCCCAACTCCTGTTTTCAATAATCTGACCAATAAAAGAAAACACACAATATGCCTTCTTCACTATACTCTCTACCTGCAACTCTACTTTCAAGGAGCTATGAACCTGAAATCCACAGTCTCTGTTCAGCAACACTCCCAAGGATCCTACAATTAAGTGCATACGTCCTGCTCGAATTTGCTTTCTCAAAATGCAGCACCTCACATTTATCAAAATTAAATTCTATCTGCAACTTCTTAGCCCATTGGCCCATCTGGTCAAGATCCAGTTGTTTTCTGAGGTAACCTCCTTCACTGTCCACTATGCCTCCAATTTTGGTGTCATCTGCAAACTTACTAACTATACCTCTTATGCTCACATCCAAAGCATTTATATAAATGATGAAAAGTAGTGGATCCAGCATTGATCCTTGTGGCACTCCACTGGCCACAGGCCTCCAGACTGAAAAACAACCCTCCACCACCAATGTCTACCTTCTACCTTTGAGCCAGTTCTGTATCCAAATGGCTAGTTCTCACTGTATTCCACGAGATCTAACCTTTGCTAACCAGTCTCCCATGGGGAACCTTGTTGAACATCTTCCTGAAGTCCATATAGATCAAGCCCATCACTCTGCCCTCATCAGTCCTCTTTGTTATTTCTTCAAAAAAATTCAAAAGTTTGTGAGACATGATTTCCCACACACGAAGCCATGTTGACTATGACTAATCAGTCCTTGCTTTTCCAAATACATGTACATCCTATCCCTCAGGATTCCCTCCAACAACTTGTTCACCACCGACATCAGGCTCACTGATCTATAGTTCCCTGGCTTGTCCTTACCACCTTTCTAAAACAGTGGCACCACATTAGGCAACCTCCAGTCTTCTGGCCCCTCACCTGTGACTATCAATGATACAAATATTTCAGTGAGTGGCCCAGCAATCACGTCCCTAACTTCCCACAAAGTTCTCAGTTACACCTAATCAGGTCCTGGGGATTTATCTTCTTTCATGCTTTTTAAGGCATCTATCACTTCCTCTTCTGCAATATGGCCATTTTTCAAGATGTCACCATCTATTTCCCTACATTCTATATCTTCCATGCCCTTTTCCAGAGTCAACACTGTTGCAAAATTCTCATTTCATATCTCCCCCATCTCCTGCAGCTCCACACAAATGCAGCCTTGCAGATCTTTGAGGGGCCCTATTCTCTCCCTAGTTACCCTTTTGTCTTTAATCTGTTTGTAAAAACCCTTTGGATCCTCCTTAATTCTATTTGCCAAAGACATCTCATGTCCCCTTTTCGCCCTCCTGATTTCCCTCTTAAGTGTACTTTGACTGTCTTTGTACTCTTCTAAGGAATCATTCAATCTCTCTTGTCGCTACCTGATATATGTTTCCTTCTCTTTCTGAAGCAAACCCTCAATTTATTTCATCATCCATCATTCCCTACACCCACTAGCCTTTCCTTTTAGACCGACAGGAATATATTATCTCTGGACTCTCGTCATCTCATTTCTGAAAGCTTTCCATTTTCCAGTCGTCCATTTACCTACGAACATCTGCCCCCAATCAGCTTTTGAAAATTCTTGCCTAACGCCATCAAAATTAGCCGTCATCCAAGTTAGTATTTCAACTTTCAGACTTGGTCTATCCTCTACCATCACTATTTTCACACTTAGAATTCTGGTTGCTGGCCCCAAAGGGCACCTCAGTCACTTGCCCGGCCTTATTTCCGAGAAGTAGGTCAAGTTTGCACCTTCTCTAGTGGGTACATTCACATATTGAATCAAAACATTTTCATGTACACACTTAACAAATTCTTGTCCATCTAACCCCTATTACTCTCTGAATTTCATCATTTGTCTATTACCCATTATTTATTCATCCCTGTTACCATGTATGTCATTCAGTCTCTTCCCTGACATTTAATTCTCTCCCGATTACACTGTCTTTCACTCTCTCTCTCACTCTCTTTCTCTCTGTGTGTATTGAAGCCTTCATCTTAACCCCAATCCCTCTATTCAATATCTTGTATTTACTCCGGTTCCTATTGGTCAGTATTTAGCATTTACTATCATTCTTTACTCAACCCGTTCGCTATCTGTATTTGATCTTCTCTACTTCCTTGTGGTTATCCATCTCTCTTGCTTTGTATTCATCCCTCTTCCTGTTACTCTGTTTTTAATCATTTTCCTAATACTTTAATCTTCTCACAATTACTCTCATTGCACCACTCAACTTAAATAGCAAACATGTCAATCATTAACCTTCACTCTGTATTCAACATTCTCCCTATTACTCTCTCATTAGTACTCTCACTGTTGCTCTTCATTTAATCCTCCGCACTCCGGATTTACACATATCCATTCCCATGCATTTAACCCTGTCCCTGCTCTGCTGTATACAACTTTCTCCTCATTACTCTCTATTTTGTTCTTTTTCTTTTACTCTGTGTTAACTCCCCTTCCTTTTTCCCTTTACTGAACACTCATTTTCAAAGTTTGTGAGAAGATTCGAAGCTCGGGTGCTCGTTGTTGTGGTTCTGTTCGCCGAGCTGGGGAATTTGTGTTGCTGACGTTTCGTCCCCTGTCTAGGTGACATCCTCAGTGCTTGGGAGCCTCCTGTGAAGCACTTCTGTGATCTTTCCCCCGGCATTAGTAGTGGTTTGAATCTGCCACTTCCGGTTGTCAGTTTCAGCTGTCCGTTGCAGTGGTCGGTATATTGTGTCCAGATCGATGTGCTTATTGATTGAATCTGTGGATGAGTGCCATGCCTCGAGGAAGTCCCTGGCTGATCTCTGTTTGGCTTGTCCTATAATAGTAGTGTTGTCCCAGTCGAATTCATGTTACTTGTCATCTGCGTGTGTGGCTACTAAGGATAGCTGGTCTGTCGTTTCGTGGCTAGTTGGTGTTCGTGGATGCGGATCGTTAGCTGTCTTCCTGTTTGTCCTATGTAGCCCTTGCATGGGATGTAATGTAGTGTACAAAATCCCATGCAAGGACTGCACAAAACACAACATAGGACAAACAGGAAGACAGCTAAAGATCCGTAACCATGAACACCAACTAGCCACAAAATGACAGACCAGCTATCCTTAGTAGCCACACACGCAGTTGACTAGCAACATGCATTCGACTGGGACAACACTACTATTATAGGACAAGCCAAACAGAGAACAGCCAGGGAATTCCTAGAGGCATAGCACTCATCCACAGATTCAATCAATAAGCACATCGATCTGGACCCAGTATACCGACCACTGCAGCTTTCAGCTGGAACTGACAACCGGAAGCGGCAGGTACAAATCACTATAAATGCTGGAGGAAAGATCACAAAAGCACTTCACAGGAGGCTCCCAAGCACTGAGGATATCCCTTAGTCAGGGGAAGAAACGTTTGCAACACAGATTCCCAGCTCGGTGAAAACTCATGTTCCTCCCACTATTCAACACTTTCCCTACTACTCTGTATTAGATCCTCTCAAGTTCTACAAATGTGATAACCCATCATCAAGTCACTCTGCATTTGCAATTTCATAGTACATGACACTGACCCAATAAGGACAAAGCTGGTTCCTCGAGTGAGCAGGATGCCTGACACTCCTGTTTGTATCTGTCAGCCAGGACTCCCTGATTGTACCAGGTTAACAGCCCCACTCAGTAAACACATATTCAACAAGATCCATCTGGCTGACCAAATTGCAATCCCTCCAGCTTCCCCTGCATTAACCCTCTCCCTGTAATCAGGGCTCTCACTGTTATTCATTATGTACTTTATCCCTGTTATTTTCTGTTAAATCCGCTCCCTTTCTCTTTTCAACCCCATTGTTCTGTATTCAGCTCTCTCCCAATTAATCTCCCCTTAACCTCTTCTATTATCTATTTAATTCTCTCCCTATTACAATCTTTAACGCTATCTATATCTGTATTTAAACCTCTCTCTCTTTCTCCATTGCTCTTTAATGATCGCCCTCTAGCCCCACCATCCCCATATCTGGAATATGTGTTGTCTCTCCACAATAACCAGAGACTGGGATCCCTGCCTGATCATTCCCCACTACCTCTAACATGGGACCACTGCTGCTCTGTGCTGCTGCCCCTCTGGCCAACGCTGGGAAAGACAGTTTCATCCCAATGCACTGGAGGAGCTCAGCAGCAGCCCCTCATGGTCAGACGCAGTATTGCTGGTTGGAAGAAGAAAGGTACAACTTTATCATGAACTAATGCAGTATTGATGCATAAATACGAACAACTACAATACACCACAGTATTTACATACAAACATGAACAGTTCTAATACACAACAATATGTAGATATAGTCTTGAACATCTTCAGTGCAAACAATATTTAAGTTCAAATGCATAATAATATTACATGTAAACACAATCAGGTCTAATGCACAATATTTGTACAGACACAAACAGCTCCAACGTGTAACAATATATAATGTATATAAGACACATAAAACATGAAATAATGTGTATATGAAGGACTTGCAGGAAGGAAGTGAATGCACTGTTGTGAAATGTACAGATGACACAAAATTAGGAGGGAAGGCAAGTTGGCACATTGGATGTGCTTTCTTAGGTACAGGGATGGTGGTGATCTTCTTGAAGAAGATGTGGGCTTCAGCTTGTTGGAGGGAGATGTTGAAGATGTCGGTGAATACCTCTGCCAGTTGGTCCGTACAGGATCGAAATACACGGCCAGGGACTCCATCAAGGCCTGTCGCTTTCCTTTGGTTGACTCGCAGGAAAACTGTTCTGATGTGTGCAGCAGTGAAAGAGGGAACAAGTGTCTCTGGGACTATTGGGGCAGGCATCACTCCACCGCTGGCATTCTGCTCAAACCGAGTAGAGAAGGCACTGAGAGCCTCAGGGAGGGACATGTTTTTGTCCGCTAGCTTGCACTGCTTCATTTTGCATCCCAGAATTCTTCAGGCCTTGCCATAGGCAGCAGGAGTCTGTTTAGCAGGTATGGCCCTCTCATGTGGTCTGGTCCTCCCTCTTGGCATCCCTGATGTCCCTGCAGAGGTCACATCTGGATTCCCTGCATAGGTCGGGCTCTTCCCACTTGAATGTTGTTCGTCTGGTCTTCAGTCAGGAGTTGATTTCCTGATTCACTGAAGGTTTATGCTTGGGGAACAATCGGATTGAATTCTTCAATCCACAGTCCTCCATCATTTGCCTATGATGTCTGTGATGGTGGTGGTGTCTTCATCCTGGATTCCCACTGAGTACTTTCACACATTCCAGTCCACCAATTCTAAACAGTCCCAGAGACTGTCATTCACAGCCTCTGACCAGCATTGTACTTCCTTTTGTAAAGGGTCCTCCCATTTCAGCTTCTGCGAGTAAGCTGTTTCCACATGTCGGAGAGACTAGGACCTGAGGGCACAGCCTCAGACTGAAGGGAACAACCATTGGAACTGAGACAGGAGTTAGTTTCTCCAGCCAAAGGGTGCTTCAGCTATGGAAATCATTGCTTCAGAGTGTTAGGGGGGCCTGGACATTGACAGCGTGATGATGCTGCCCCTTTCCCAAGGTTGTGTGTCCTTGTTTTTTTGCTTAGTGTGTTTGTAAATGCAACGGTTCCGGAAGTCGAGTTTGGATGGGTTGCAGAGTCAATTTTGTGATTGCTAACAGAAACTGCCTCAGGCAAAAAGGCTTTCAAATATACAAACGTCTGCAATGAAAGGGGTGTGGCCAATTCTCCCACCTCGGATTTCCTCTGGTCTGGTTTAGTTTGGGTTGGTGTTTGGAAGTTGTCAGATTTTTAAACTGCAGGTAAAAGGAACAGCGACATGGTCGAAGTTGTTCCATGCTGAATCTCTCTCTGAAATCTCTCCTGTATTGGGTGCTTATGGAAGTTGTTGGAGGAATTTTGAACAATCATTAAGTTGGGACAGTCTGTTGGGTTTTTGGATGGGTTAAGTTATTCAGTCTTCTGTTCTCTTTTGTTTGCATTTCATTCGATAATCTGTATATAAACTCTGTTCTACTTAAACCGATGAATGTTCACCTGCTCCATCAATCCTGGAATACCCACTTTACACATGTACAAAACAAGTAGAACAGTTAGGGTCTGGGCTACCATCTTAAAATACTTTTAGAGGGTCTGGTCCAGGACAAATGTGTTAAAAATAGTGAAATATGGGTTCCTGGTTAGTAAGAGAATCAAAGGTTGTGTGGAGAGGGCCAGAGAATAGAATTGAGAAACAGATCGTTCATGATCAAATGACAGAGCAGACTCGATGGGCTGAATGGCCCTATTCAGCTGCTACATTGTGTAGCGGAATGATCCAGTCTATAACAACATTTATGTATGGACACAAACAGCTCCAACATGGAAAAAGTGTATGTGTTACATCCTTGGTTCAAACATGGACGACACAACTGGAATCCTGCCTTTCATTGAATATTTCTCTGTCTTGTTTATTTCCATTCGGCTTAGGTCCTTGAACTGACGGAACAGTTCCACAATCAGGATGCAGGAGGTACAGATATTGATATTTTGATTTTTCTCAGGTTGCTGCAATGCCCCATTGAGAGCAATCTGTGCACAGTGACCTGCTGAAGGGTTCACTTGTCCTTTTTCAGGGGAGGAAGTCTCATGATCAGACAGAGACAGAACCACACCCGAGGGACACAGAAACACGCCCACACCCTCACATACACACATGCACATGCAAGCAGAAGAATTCCACACACAGAAATGCATTCAAAGTGAGATATAGGAACATACTGACAAATAAAAACACACACACGCACACACATTCAACTCACAAACAAGCACAAATGCACAATAACACAGTCCAACTGAAATGTGAGAACACACCTATACAAAGACTCAAGAAATATCCCCACACCCTCACAACACACACAGGAACACAATCAGAGTCCAGAATGGGGCACATATACTCACATAGGCTTGAGCATGCACACACACACGCATTCACACACTTAAACACATGGAAACAGATATACTAAGACTGATAGGAACACACCCACGTATGGTCAGAATGCACACATGTCCACACACAAAGAAATACAGTCATATTGAAAGAGTTGAACAAAACTACACATGTACACACATACAGTCAGACATACTCACAGAGAAAGGAACACACCCATGTACATACCAAATGCACTCATATCCACATACACAGAAATACAGTCATTCTGCGATATAGGAACGCAGACACAGAATCACACCCACACCCTCACACACTTACAGAAACAAACTCATTGTAAGAGACATTACACACCAACTTAAAAGAATGACAGCAACTTCTTGAACATATACAAAAACACATTCAAACACACTTACGGAACTATCACCACAATTAGATATAGACAGAGTGACACTCAGAAACAAACACAGAGAGATCCTGCTGGGGGCACAGAAAGATCATGACACACAGACAGACAGCCAAACACAGTCTGAACAACATACTCACCTGCTTAAACAAGAGCACAGCCAGGCAGAAACACACTCCCCAATCCCACAATAATATAATGACACTCAGAGACACAAACACATCGGTTCACAGAACATATGCACACACAAAACCACATCGTCATTGAACTGCAATCCCAAAACAGCATACACACAGGCACAAATACAACAGATGCACATGTGCAAAACACAGACAACTAGGCAATCACACAGGTACAGTAACATACGCCAACATAAAAACATCCACCTTCACAGAAACAATCTCAGACGGAATAGCATTCCCAAACACATGTACGCATGAATCGAACTACTTCCCAACACACACAAAGGGAAAGCCACACTGACATTCAAAAACACAATCATAATGTGTCACACTCAGGGACATGTCCAAGGACAAATACTGAGGGACACACACACACAGGGAGATCCCCACAAAGGGAATGAAGCAACCCCCCCAAACCCCGACACACACACACACACACACACACAGATCCCCACAAAGGGAACAAAGCCCCCCACCCCAGCCCCCCTCCATACACACACAGTGAGATCCTCACAAAGGCAATGACGTCCCACCTCACACACACAGGGAGATCCCACAAAGGCAATGAAGCCCCCCTCCCCCAACACACACACACAGGGAAATCCCCACAAAGGCAATGAAGTCCCCCACACTCTCACACACAGACACAGATACACAGGCACCCTCACACACTGAAAGGGATACGCATGAACACACTTCCCGCCCAGCCACAGGGAGAGGAATGGGAGATGGTCAAACTCCAGCAGACTTACTTACAGTAATGTGTCAAAGCATTGCTGGCTGTACCTGCACACTTTGTATTTTGCAAATCACTGTCTGGGAAAGATCAGTGAATGAAAGGATTTGAGTCAATGCAAGTGAGCATGTGCTGAACTGAGACAACAAGTATCTGACATGGTCAATGTGAGAAGCAGACACAGAGAGCGCGCGAGAGAGACAGAGACAGAGAGACAAGAAGGATAGACATAGAGAAAGACAGAGAGACTGACAGACAAACAGATAGGTAGAGAGAGAGAGGGAATGATACAGGCAGGGACACATACAGAGTGAGACAGAGAGAGAGCAAGAAGCTGAGAGATGGGGGGACAGCGTGAGAGAGGAACAGAGGAACAGGTAAAGACAGACAAACGAGGCAGGGAGGTAGAGACAGCAATAGCCTTATGAACGAAGTAGACAGAAGGTGGACTCAATAAACACACTCAAATAAAAATGTGCATGTTACAATAACCCACTCAGATGAGAAGATCACCACCACCCAGAACCTTTCTGTTGTGAGCTGAACAGAGAGAGGCTGACAGTCATCATGGTGCAGGAGGGATTGTTTCTGTCCCTCCCCCCTCCGCTCCTTCAAGGAAAATTCAGTGACCCCTCCTGCCACAGTCTTTAACACTCATCCACAGGGCAGTCCATGAAGACCAAATGTTCCAGCTGAACCCATCACTCACAGCGTGTCCATCATTTGGAATCACTCCTGCAGCCTCTTTCCATCCTACCCTGCCCCGGATAGTCACCCCCCTCTTGCTCCATTACCTGCTGTCCCTCAGTATCGCTGAAGGGGATTGCAGATAAATTATTGCGAATGTTTTGAGGGATGATGTGGGAGGGTGCTCAGGTGCACATGGAAAAGCGGGTTTGATGGTACAATTGCATCAATCATAATTTTTTGGGCTGGCAGAGTGATCAGACACGAAGGGCTGAATGGCCTCTTGCTGCTCATTGTGTGCCCCAGTGTGTGTCAATCTGTCAGTCAATCAGGGATAGCAGCATGCTCCTGAGCATGGTGAATGGGGACCCATCCCGTTACTGCCTTCCCCATCCTCCACTGGGGGTTATACTCAAATCCATGTGAGTGTGCTGATGGAATCCTGGCTGTACATCTGCAATTCCTGCCCTGGGAACACCGCGGCTGCCTCTTGAGCTCTCTCAGTTGTTTTATTAATTCATTAAGTGATGAATTTACATGACCAGTTGGTGCACTGCATTCCTGAACTTCGCTCTGAACTTGGGCAGAGTCGCAGCATAAAATAATGTGTTTGTGCTGCAGCTGAAGTTTTTCAGCATTTCTCCAGTAAATACAACAACTTTGACATGACTGTACTTCCAACGATTCCCTCCTTTAATGTTATTGTACAAGACACTTGCACCCTGCACGAACCACAGAAGTATGAAGCTGATGGATATGGTGAGGAGGGAAATGACCGACTTCCTCCGGCTCTCCATCTCTGCATCTTTGTGACTGTCTCCCTTCCTCTGACCCCTCAGGCTCTTGCGTACTCGACTGGCCACTAAAATGTGCCTTACCGTCAGAGTGTTCATCAACAGAATTAACACAAATGGAATTAAAGGGTTTAAAGTGATATTGAACCACTTAAACCCCAGCCACCTGGGATCAGTAAAATAACCTCTCTTTGCATGACAATACCACTGAACATTGTCAATTATCCTCCACGGTTCAAACCGAAAATAGAAGGGAATGCTTTTTGAACAGAGCAGAATGCCAGTTGCAGCCAGAGTCACAGCCGAGGCTTTCTCTGTCCAATATTTTCTCTTCAGTTTCAGACAGGAAATGGCCACAAAACGTTCAAAGGAGAAAATGACAGTAAACCAGACAGAACAGTCTGTGGCTGCACGAGCCAAGACAAAGACAGCACTGCACACCGGAATGATATCCAGGAAAGATCCTGGGTAGTAAAGGTATTTGAACTGCCACAGAATGATCTCTGTGAGAATGAACAGGATATCCGATGCTGCCATAGCCAACATGCAGTGCCTTGTGCAGTTAGAGAGGTTACATTTTCCCCGTGCGAGAACCAAAACCACCAGGAAATTAACTGAAAGACACAGGAGGGAAAATGCAAATTAGAAATTAATTATCATACATTCTCTGTGTTGGTTCAGAGAGCAATCGAAGATCTCAACACCTAACTGGGGAAGCTGGGAGTGTTCAGATATCGAGTTTGAATATGACATCTTCAATGGCCTGACCCAATGTTTGAAGCAGCTCAATCCTGTGTTTGACTACCAGTGGGCAGGCAATCAACAGATGGCAGAGGACATTGTCTTTAAGATGAAAGGGAAGAGATTCAGAGGGGGTCTGATCAGGATGTTTTCACCCAGAGAGTGGAGAAGGTGTGGTAATTCATTCCCTGAAGGGTCATGGAAGCAGGAAACCTCACAACCTCAAAAACTACCTGGACGAACACTTGAAGCATCATAGTATTTGAGACTACGTGTATAGTGCTGGTAGCTGGAATGGGTGTAGATTCCGTGTAGCTTTTAGAGCACAAACTGGGTGGAACGAAGGACCTCTTCAGCATCGTTGCATTCTATTCTTCCAAGAATTACTTCTGGGGGAAGATTGGGAAGTGAAGCATTTTATTGGAATAACTGAAAGGGGTTTGAATGCTGAAAGCATGAAACAGAATCAGATACAACTGGCAAAACCCAACAGGTATGGCAGCATCTTTGGGGAGAGAAACAGAGGGAGGGGAATCACTGTTCATCTAAACATGGGTCACTGAACTCAAAACATCATCTCAGGTTTCTCTCTACACAAGCCCCTATCTTTTCAAGCAAAAACACAAAGATTCATTTGTAACAGGGAATTGAGGTTGATAGTCACCTACAATGGAACCTTTGGTAAACTGCTCCTCACTTACCAGGCATAGTTGGAGTCATAAAGATGTACAACACAGAACCGTTGTACACTGAGGAAAATTTATTCGCTGACCACTCCAACTCTAATTTTGGTGTCATCTGCAAACTTACCAACTGTATCTCCAATGTTCACATCTAAATCATGTATATGAATGAGGAAACACCGTGGATTCAGCACCGATCCTTGTGGCACACCACTGGTCACAGGTCTCCAGTCTTAAAAGCAAACCACCACTACGACCTTCTGTCTTCTACCTTCAAGGGACTTCTGTCCAAGAGGATGGGCCTCCATTAGTTTAATGCAATCTAACATTGCTAACTACTCTACCATGAGGAAACTGATTGAATGCCTTCCTGAAGTCCAGATAGATCACATTCACCGTTCTGCACCATCAATCCTCTTCGTAACTTCTTCAAAAAACAGAATCAAGTTTGGTAAATATATTTTCCCATGCACAAGGCCATGTTGACTGTCTTTAATCAGTCATTGCCAATTAAAATACGTGTAAATCCTCTCTCCAAGGACTCCCTCCAACAACTTGCCCACCACCAATATCAGGTACACCAGTCTATAGATCCCTGGCTTTCCCTTATTACCTTTCTTAAATAGTGGCACCACGTTAGTTAACCTCCAGTCTTCTGGCATTTCACCTGTGACTATCGATGATACAATATCTCAGCAAGGTACCTAGCAATCACTTCCCCAGTTTCCCAAAGAGTTCTCGGGTACATCTGATCAGGTCCTTGGGACATATCCACCTTTATATGCTTTCAGACATCCAGCGCCGCTTCTTCTGCAATATGGACATTTTTCAAGAAATCCCCATTTATTTCCCCTCATTCTGTATTTTTCATGTCTTTCACCACAGTAAATAATGGTGCAAAAATACTCAATTAGTATTTCCCCCATTCCCAGCATTTCCACACATCGGCTGCCTTGCTGACCTTTGAAGGGTCCTATTTTCTCTTTAGTTAGGCTTTTGTCCTCAATATATTTATGATACCCCATTGGTTTCTCCTTAAGCCTATTTGCCAAAGCCATCTCATGTCCCCTTTGTGACCTCCTGATTTCCCTCCGAAGTATACATCTTTATCCTTTTCTAAGGATCCACTCGACCTCTGCAATCTATATCTGACATATGTGTCCTTCTTTCTCTTACTAAAACATCAAATTCTCTCGTCATCCAGCATTCCCTACAGTTACCAGCCTTGCTTTTCATCCGAACTGGACTCACGTTGTCTCATTTGTAAGGTCTCCCATTCTCCCCTGTCCCTTTACCTGAGAACATCTGTACCCAGTTAACCTTTGAAAGTACTTGCCATTTATTTTTACATTAAAAAATGGCTATTTTATGTAATTTCAACTTTTAGATCCGGTCTATCCTTTTCCATCAGTGTACTATAACTAAGTGAATTATGCTCACTGGCTCAAAAGTGCTCCCCAACTCACACCCAACTCACTTGCCCTGCCTTATTTCCTTAGAGCAGTTCAAGTTTTGTGCCTTCTCTAGTAGGCCCATCCACATACTGACTCAGAAAATGTTCTTGTACACACTTACCAAATTCCTCTCCATCTAAACCCTTAATACTACGGACGTCTATGTTTGGAAAGTTAAAATTCCCTCTCATTCCCACTATATTGTTCTTACAGAGATCAGAGATCTCCTTACAAAGTTTCTCCTCAAATTCCCGCTGACGGTGGGGCTGGGTTCATAATACAATCCGAATAAGGTGATCATTCCTTTCTTATTTCTCAGTTCAACCCAAACGACTTCCCTGCACGTATTCCGAGGAAAATCCTGTAAGTACAGCTGTAATGCCATCCCTTATCAAATACACAACTTATCCTCTTCTCTTGCTTCTCCTTTCTTTCCTTCCCACAGCCTTTGTATTCTGTAACATTAGGTTGCCAGGCCTGTCCACCCCTCATCAACATCCCCACAATTGCTATGATTTCTAAATCCCATTTGTCTAACCATTCCCTAAGTTCATCTGTTTTCCCTGTTTGGAATCTTGTACTGAAACAAATTCAGTTTAATTTATCAATCCGAACTCATTTTCTGCCTTGTTCCTGCCTGCCCTGACTGTTTGAATGCTTCCTTTTCCCAAATGTTACAGTCTGAGACTGACATTTTTCTCACTATTTCCCTGGGTCCCACCCACTGCCCTGGTTCCCCGTTCCCACCACACCCCTACCTTATTAGTTTAAATCCACCTGAGCAGATCTAGCAAATCTCCCTGCTAGTATATTAGTCCCCTTCCAAATCAGATTCAATCTGTTCTCCTTATACAGGTCACTTCTATCCCAGGTTCCAGTGATAACAAAATATGAACCCTTGTCTCCTGCACCAATACCTCAGCCACACATTCATCTGCTCTATCCTCCTGATCCTATACTCACTAGCTCTTGGCATTGAGACTTATACAGATATTACTACACTCAAGGACGCCCTTTTAAATTCCTGCCTAACTTCTTATATTCTCCATTCAGAATTTCATCTTTTCTTCCTTCCTATGTCATTAGTTCCAATATGCATAATGACCTCCTGCTGGTGCCCCGCCCCTTTCAGAATATTCTGCACCTTCGCCAAGAGATCCTTGATCCTGGCAGCAGCAAGACAGCACTCCATTTTGAGTTTTTGCTCTTGGCCACAGAAACGTCCATCTGAGCCTTTGACTACCTTGATCGTTTGGAAACTGACGTGCCACTTGTTACATTAGAGCCAGACTTGGTACCAGAAACGTGGCTGTTCATGTTGCATTCCCCTAACAGTCTATCACCCCTCATGTTTTCCACAACAGCATGCTTGTTTAAAATGGGCGTTGCCGCCAGAGACTCCTGCACTACGAGCCTCCCACTCCTACCTTTCCTGAAGGTAACCCAACAAACTGATTGCATCTGTGGTTATTCTCTCTTCCTATAAGTGCTATCCATCACACCCTGACCTCCTATAAATTCCTTATTGCTTCAAACTGCTGCTCCAACCAAATCCATGCCATCTGACGGCATCCATAAACAAACACACTTACTGTAGATCCTCATCATCAGTAACATGGAAGCTGTCCGGAAAATCCCATATCCGACAGGAAGATTATATCACTCTACTAAAGGCCACCATTGCGGCTGAGCAATCTGCAGACCCAGAAAATATCCCAGTCTTACTGCGCTAAAAGGCACAGCTCTAGGCTAAGTTATTGCCTATCCTTTTTATTTTCACATTTTCATCAAGAGACAGACCTCAATAAAACATAAAACCAAAAAGAACTCACTCTACTCACGATGGGAGACTTACACAAAAAATGTCAGCAAGATTACAAGTAAAAGCCTGTGCCATGAATTCTCCCACACAGGTTCCTCCAAGGTCAGCTGTGATTTCTGTGTTGTTGCTTTTTCCTAGATGCCCTCTGGTGCCCAGAAATACATGAACTCAAAAAGCGAAGGCAGTCGTTGTGCAGATTCACTGATGTGGCAAAAGTGAGGACTGCAGATAATGGAGATTAAGAGTCGAGAGTGAGGTTGTGGAAAGCGCAGTAGGTCAGGCAGCATCTGAGAAGCAGGAAAATCGACGTTTCGGACATTCCTGATGAAGGGATTGTGCCCAAAACATCTATTTTCCAGCTTCTAGGAAGTCCTTTTCCAGCACCTCGCTCTACATTCACTGCTGTGTCAGACAGCAGTGTAGGTTTCTCTGTCTCTCTCTTTCGCTGACCATGTGATCTCTAACATTGTCTCTCTTCCTCCTTTTTAAATCGTCGTTGCTTTGGTCTTTCTTTTCCCCAAATTTTGAAAACAATGCAATAGCTTATAAAACAATAATTCCCCTTCCTGGAGTTCATGGAAATCAGCTCTGCCACGGAAGATCCTGCAAAAAAGGAGCAGCTCTTACAGCTACAATCTTTGCCCGTCCTAGAATCTTCTAGTCACTACAATACAAAAGTCAGGAGCTGTTGCACCTGAGAAGATATTATTATTTGACGGCTAATGCTAACAGATCTGAGAAAGGTTTGTTTCACCATTAAAGGCACAAACCACGATCGAAGTCCCCTGACATGCTGTCCTTTTCCAGCACCTCACTCTACATTTTCTAAACTGAGGATGTGTGAACTCACTGAATTCCTCATAGTTTGTTTTAGAAAGTCAAATGTTCAAAATGTTCTAATTTTTCTTCTACATTCAGTCATCAAATAATACAAAATGCAAATCATGAACTGTGACTTTTTATTACATTCTCTGCATTATCTGACTCAAATAAGTTGGGAACGTTCTTGTTAATATTTTATGAATAAACTACACAATGCAAAAGAAAACAGGCAATTCAGTATTGCAATTACTGAGTACGACAGCTCAAATCCTTTGGATAATAAAATACAATATAGTAAAAATCCAGTCCGTGTTCCAGTGGTGGAAACGGACAACACAGACACAGGCTATTCAAGGCGCCAAGCGAATTCATTCTAACACTCCTCAGTCTTTCTACAATTCCACAGAAATGCTCGGAAGTTATGGCACTGCAAGATGTCATTCATGTCTTCATCAACTGAACAAACTAGCTCCCTTGGATGCTGCCTGACCTGCTGCGCTTTTCCAGCAACACATTTTCATCCCAGGAATCTGAGACTAAATTACTGATCGTCTGCCACTGTCTGACTTTTGGGCACAATATGCCCATGTGTCATTGTCAGAGTGACCCCACAGAGAATCCTCAGACAGATTCACACAAATTCAAAGGTGCAAGGAACTTACCAGGAATTGTTACAAACGGAAGAGTCGTGATAAATATTTTCCACACAGCATAAATTGAAAATGTCATTTTCTTCCTCAATCACTTTGTGATGTCAATTTCTCTGTACACAATGCCGAGATGATATAATCTCAAAGCCTTTCATTTATACCTGCTGGCATCGTCTGGGGGACGGTTACATTACAATGCGGTTCAATCAATTTATTTACAAAATTGAACAAACAGGTGACAGCGGTGAGTTAACTCCCAGTTGTCACAGAACATTTTTAGAACTGAGATTTACTGGATGTTGCAAATCACAAATGGTCGATCGCAAACATTGGAAAATGCATATTGAAGAAAATCATAGAATCCTTACAATGTGGAAGTAGGCCAATGGGCCCATCGAGTCCACACCGACCCTGCAAAGACTATCCCACCCAGACCCACCTGCTGTCCCTGTGAGGCAGCAGAGCTAAGCACTGAGCCACTGTGCCATCCTGTCCATTGACACCCCAACACCATCTGTCCAACACTGAAATCTCATTTTACTTCAATGTCATCCTTCCCTCACCTTTGACCATTTGGAAATTAAATTCCGGTTGTTGAGTGTCTCTCTGAGAAATGTTCTCCTCAACACTGGGATGTGGCTTCCCTGGATTTCAGCGGCTGCTCTGTGAAGGGATGATAGTTGGTTAATGGAGACGACACATTGTACGTTTTAATAAATCAAACGTCGTGATTGAATTCCTCTCCCTCCACAGATACAGCGTCTGAATCAAATATAATTTCTCCAGTGTAGGCAATAATTGAAATCAGTAAAATAATCACTGAAAATGCCCTCAAAGGCTACGCAAACTCCAATCAATACAGATCCTTCTACTGGGATACAAATATCCTGGACATTGTGCAGAGCTGACTCTGAGACACACCTGATCTGTGCAGAAGCACATGGGGCTGAGTCATTCTCTCTTCCCTGCAGTGTACTGCACATGTACAGAGAAGAAACTTAAAACATCTGACTGATGGTGGATTGGAACAGTTTCAAGCGAGATGGAAGGATGAGGCCGGGGAGGGATGTGCACACTCAAGGATGCAGCAATGTCAAATTCTGGAAATGTTTGGGAAGGAGTCAATGTTGACAATGAGGCCTGCAGTGATGGGGAAATGGGTCATGCTGTGAGGACTGAGAAAGTACAGAAAACAGAGAGCAGGAACAAATCGGTCATATTCATGTTCTTCGGCTGATATTAGTGAGTACCACAATTATCATTCCTCGTGTCATGGCCATTTATAATCTGTCCCCATGACTGAGGTGATAGGATCATGTGTTACGTTGGGAGAAGCACAATGTTAGGTGCACAGTAAAGGAGGAGAGAGGAAGTCTGAGAGAGGGAAGGACAGATTCAGTGAGTGAATGAGCACAAAAATAGTCTGTGCAATACAATGTCAAGAAACAGTCCCAGAAACTGTCATTCACAGCCTCAGACCAGCATTGTACTTTCTTTTTTGAAGAGTCCTCCAATTTCAGCTTTGGCTTGGAAGCTGTTTCCATGTGTCGGAGAGAATAGGAACTGAGGGCACAGCCTCAGACCGAAGTGACAACCATTGGAACTGAGATGAGCATGAATTTCATCAGTGAAAGAATGTGTAATCTGTGGAAATCATTGCCGCAGAGGACTGTGGAGATCAGGACATTGCGTGTGTGATGATGCTGCTCCTTTACCAAAGTTGTGTTGTTCTTTTGTTTTCTTACACTGTTTATAAATGCAGTGGTTCTGGGGTGTCTAGTTTTGATGGGTTTTAGGGCCAACTTCACAATAGCTAACAGACACTGCCTCAGACAAAAGGCTTTCATGTAAAAAAAAAT
This sequence comes from Hemiscyllium ocellatum, assembly GCF_020745735.1. Classification (NCBI taxonomy): domain Eukaryota; kingdom Metazoa; phylum Chordata; class Chondrichthyes; order Orectolobiformes; family Hemiscylliidae; genus Hemiscyllium; species Hemiscyllium ocellatum. The sequence goes on from NC_083410.1 coordinate 89,327,912, forward strand.
ACAGTGGCCAATTCTCCAAGCTCAACATTATTCCGGCCTGGTTGAGTTTTGTTTGGTGTCAGGAAGCAGTCAGTCTTTCAGACTGCTGGCAAAAGGAACAGCTACATAAAAGAAGTTGTTCCAAGCTGAGTCTCTCTCTGACATCTCTCCTGTCAGATCGTATGTTTGATTTTTACCTGTATTGCCAAGAGGTGTTTATGGGGATTTGTGCAGTAATTTAGAACAAGTATTAAGTTGAGAGAGTCTGTGCGAAAGCCCAACAGACTAAGTTAGTCTGTATTCTGTTCTCTTTTGTTTGTGTTTCATTCAGAAATCTGTAAATAACCAGGTCTGGCCTGGCCCACAACACTTAGATATATGGGTTCCAGATTAATCAGGGAATCAAAAGTTATGGGGAGAATGCAGGAGAATAGAATTCCCTCATGATCAAATGCCAGAATGACTCGGGATGAATGGCCTAATTGCCCTCCCACACTGTATGGCCTAATGATCCAACATGTAACAATATTTATGTATGGACACAAACAGCTCCTTGTTTCAAAGAAGGATGGAAGAACTGGAATTCTGCCTTTTACTCAATATTTCCCTGTCTTGTTTGTTCATTCGGCTTAGGTCCTTGAACTGAAGTAACAGTTCAGCTGTCAGGGTGCAGGAGGTACAGATATTGATATTTAGATATTTCCCAGCTTGCAAGAAATGCGTTACTTAGAGCGATATGTTCACCGTGAACTGCTGAAGGGTTCATTTGAACTTTTTCAGGAGAGGGAATGTCATGATCAGACAGAGACAGAGCCAACCCAGCGGATCACAGAAACACACCCACACCTTCACACACACACATACACGCAGAACACACACCTATAACACAGAAAAACAGTCAAAGTGAGAAATAGGAACATACTGGAAAACAAAAATACACACAAACATACACACATGCATCTCACACATGTGCATAGCGCACAATAATACTGTCAAATTTAAAGCTGGGAACACATCTACACAGACTACAGCAACATTCATGCACACTCACAGTAAACACAGGAATGAAATCAGGGTGCAGAAGGGAGCACACCTACTCACACATACACATACACACCCAGAAAAACAGGCAGACTGAGACACACCCATGTATGTACAGAATACACACACATCCACACACACAAAAATACAGTCATACCGATGATTTGGAGATGTGTTTGTTTGATTGGGGTGTACAAATTTAAAAATCGCATAACACCAGTTTCCAGTCCAAAAGATTTATTTGGAAGCACTAGTTTTCGGAGTGCGGCTCCTTCACAATCTGGTGAAATTTAACAGTCATACTGAGAAGTCAGAACAAATCTATGCACGCACACACACATATACACACATGTAAATACACACAAATACAGACAAATTGACAGAGAAAGAAATACAGCCATGTACATACCGAATGCACACATATCCATGCAGACAGAAATGCTGTGACAATGAAGCACCCCCCTCCCCCCACCCCCCCCCCACACACACACACACAGACACACGAAGACCCTTACACAATGTAAGGGAAACATATGTACACACCTCCTGCACAGCCACAGGGAGAGGAAGAGGAGATGATCAAACTCCAGCAGACTTACTTACTGTAATGTGTCAACGTATTGTGGGCTGATTCTGTGCATTCTGTACTTTACTAAATCATTGCCTGGGGAAAGATCAGTGAATGAAGGGATCAGGAAGGGATTTGAGTCAATGCAAGTGAACATGTCATAAACTGAGACAACAAGCGTCTGTTATTTTCTTTGTGAACAAAAGACAGAGACCAAGGGCGAGACAGAGAGACAGAGAAAGAGATAGACAGAGATTCAAAGAAGGGTAGACATAGAGGGAGACAGTGAGACAGACAGACAAATAGACAGAGCAATACAGACTGGGAGGGACACACAAAGCGAGACAAAAAGTGAGAGAGGGAGACAGAGCAAGAAACTGAGATGGAGGTCAATGCAAGAGAGGAAGAGAGGATCAAAGACAGACAGAAAGAGGCAGAGAGGGAGAAAAAGTAATATCCATGTGAAGTAAGCAGTCAGGAGGTGGTATCAATAAACTCTCTCACAAACAAATGTGCATCTCCAATGACCAACTCAGCTGAGGGGATCACCAGCACCTGGAGCCTTTCCCTGGTTGTAATAAAGTGCTTATTGTGAGCTGAACAGGGAGAGTCTGACAATTACGATGGTGCAGGAATGACTGTTTCTGCCCCTTTCCCTCCGCCCCTGCAGGGGGAATGCAGAGACCCCTCCTGCCGGTCTATAACACTCATCCACAGGGCAGTCCGTGAAGATGTGATGTTCCAGCTGAGCCCATCACTCACAGCCAGTCCGTCATATTGAATCTCTCCTCCAGGCTCTTTCCACCATAAGGGCAGGATTTACGAGACCAGCTGTTGCATCACATTCCTCACCTTCGCTCTGAACCTGGGCAGCTTCACTGCATAAAACAATGTGTTTGTGCTGCAGCTGAAATCCTTCAGCATTTCTCCAGCCCACGTAAAGTGAAATTTAATCCAACAATATGTTGGTTTAATGCTAAAGTGTAAGATGTTTGCACCAAAAACTAACCACAGCAGTATAAAGCTGATGGATATGGTGAGGAGGGAAATCACCGACTTCCTCCGGCTCTCCATCTCTGCATCTCTGTGACTCGTTACCTTCCTCTGACCCCTCAGGCTCTTGTGGATACGACTGGCCACTAAAATGTGCCTTATCGTCAGTGTTCATTCACAGAGTTAACACGAATGGGATGAAAGGGGTTAAAATGTAACCAAACTACCTAAATCCCAGCCACCTGGGATTAGTAAAATAACTTGACTTTATATAGCAGAACCCTGGAACATTGTCAACTATCCTTCCAGGTTTATACCGAAAATAGAAGGGAATGTTTTTTGAACAGAGTAGAATGCTGGTTGCAGCCAGAGCCACGGCCAAGGCTTTCTCTGCCCAATATTTTCTCTTCATTTTCAAGCAGCAAATGGCTACAATATGATCAAAAGAGAATAGGACAGTGCAACAGACAGAACAGTCTGTGGCTGCACCAACCAGGGCATCGACATCACTGCACACAGGGGTGATGTCCAGGAAACACCCTGGGTAGTAAAGGTCTTTCAATCACCAAAGGATGATATCAGCGAAAATGAACAGTAGATCTGATATTGCCATAGCCAGCAGGCAGTGGGTTGTGCAGTTAGAGAGGCCGCACTTTCCCTGTAAGAGAACCAAAATCAGTAGGAAATTAACTGAAAGATACAGAAAATAAAATAGAAATCGAATGTCACTGATCAAACATTCTCCACTTCTGCCCAGAGAGCAATGGAAGCTCTCCATATCTAACTGGCACAGGGAATTGGCAGATGGCAAAAGGGCAACATTTTGAAGGTGAAAAGCAAAAGATTTGGAGGGGTTTTGAGGAATAGGCTTTCACTCAGAGAGTGGTGTGGTATCTGATAATTAGGTGCTTGGGAGGGTTATTGATGTAGGAAGGCTCACAACATTTAACAACTCCCTGAGACGAGACCAGAATTCGTCGAGCCTTGATGGCACAAGCTTGATGGAATGATGCAACACTTCAGTCCAGTCGGGTTCCACAATTCTAAGAATTAATTCTGGGAAGTAGGTTGGGAAGTGAAACATTTTCATGAAATAAATAAAAGTGCTGTGGATACCAGACATATGAAAAAGGAACAGAAATAACAGGCGAGGCTCAACAGGTATGGCAGCATCTTTGGAGAGAGAAACAGAGTTAATGCAATCATTTTCATCCGAACACTTTCCTCTGGACGTTAATCAAGGAACTCAAAACATCAATTTGGTTTTCTCCTTGCACAAGGCCCTATCATTGCAAACAAAGAACGGGGATTGATTTCTAAAAGGGAATTGAGATTCAGTGTGTTGATATTTATCTATGATGAAACATGCATTCGACTGCTCCTAGCATGTTGGGTGTAGTTAGAGTCATAGAGATGTAAAGCAAGGAAACAGACCCATTGGTCCAAATGGCTTTTGCTAAGCAGATATTCTATGCTAATAGCATTCCATTTATCCCCATATCCCTCTAAACCTTTCCCCCTTATTTATCCATCCGGATGCTTTTGTTTTTAAATGTTGCAATTGTAGCAGCCTCTTACATTTCCTCTGGCAGTTCATTCCATACATGCACCACCCTTTGCATGACAAAGATTTTCCATTAAGAATGTTGTAACCCTTTTCCCCGTCATCCTGAAACCACGCTCTCTACCTCTGGACTCTCCCAACCCAGAGGAAAGACCTTGTCCTATACACGCTCCTCATTATTTTATAAACCTCTGTAAGATCACCCCTCAGTCTCCAAAGCTCCATTAAAAAGAGACCCAGTCTACTCAGCCTTTCCCTATTTTGCAAACCCTCCAAAACTGGCAACATCCTTGTCAATCTTTTGTGAACCCTTTCATGTTTCACACCATCCTTCGGACAGGAGGGAGACCACAACTGCACACAACTTTTCCAAAAGTGGCCTAACCAATGTCCTGTCTGGCCGCAACACGACCTCACAACTCCTCTAATCAATTCTCTGAACAATAAAGGAGCACATACCAAACCACTTCTTGACTATCCTGTCTACTGCAGTCTCCACTTTCAAGTCACTATGAAACTGTGTCTCTTTGTTCAGTAACACTCCCCAGGACCTTATCTCAAAGTGTACAGGTCCTGCCCTGATTTGCCATTCCAAAATACAGCACTTCGCATTTATCTAAATTAAACTCCATCTGTAACTCCTCAGCACATTGGCTCATCTGATCAAGATCCTGTTATACATTGAGATAAGTCTCTTCACGAGGTGAAATTGAGGATTGTAGATTCTGGAGATTAGAGTCCAGATTAAAATTGCGCAGGAAAAAGCTCAGCAGGTCAGGCAGCATCCGAGGAGCAGGAAGATTGATGTTTCGGGCAAAAGTCCTTAATCAGGAAGGGCACCTGCCCGAAAGGTTGATTTTCTTGCTCCTGGGATGCTGCCTGACCTGCTGAACTTTTCCAGCACCATTCTAATCCTAACTTTCTTCACTGTCTACTACACTTTTTCAATTTTATTGACATTTGCAAACTGACTAACCATACCTCCCATATTCGCATGTAAATCATTTGTATAAATGATGAAAAGCAGTGATCCAGCACAAATCTTTGTGGCACACCACTGGTCACAAGCCTCCAGTCTGAAAAGCAACCCTGTACCACCATCCTCTGTCTTCTACTTCCGAGCCAGTTCTGTGTCCCAATAGCTAGTCCTCCCTCTATTCCATGTGGTCTCACCTTTTTAACCATGAGGACCCTTGTCAAACTCATTACTGATGTCCATATAGATCACGTCTGCCACTCTGCCTCATCAATCCTCTTTGTTACATGCTCAAATATCTCAATCAAGTTGGTGAGACATGATTTCTGACGTGCAAATCCATATGGACAATCACTAATTAGTCCTTGCCTATCCAAATATGGAGGGCATATAAATCCTGTCCCTGATCTCCCTCCAACAATTTGCCCACCATGAATGCCAGGCTCCCCTGTGTAATGTTTGCTGGGTTTTCCTTACCACCTTTCTTAAGTAGTGGCACAATGAGGCAACCTCCAGTCTTTGGGCACCTCACCTTTTGACTATTGGTGACCCAATAGTCACCCCACTCCCGCATTTCCACCATTGCCGTCATCCCCAATCCAACCTTACTAGATTCAATATTCCTGAGCATCTCGAGCAAATCTCCCTGCCAGTAAATTAGTTCTTTTTCTAATTCAGTTGCAATCTGTCCTTGTTTTACAGATCAGTTCTACCCCAAGAAATATTCCAATGATGAAAAAATGTGAATCCTTCTCCCTTTCACCAGCTCCTCAACTACTCATTCATCTGCTCGATCCTCCTAGTCCTACGCTCACTAGCTCGTGGCATTGAGTGATCCAGATATTACTACCCTCAAGGATCCCCTTTCAATTTCCTGCCTAACCTCATATCCTCCCTTCTGAATTTCATCCTTTTTCTTTCCTGTGTCGTTAGTTCCAATGTACACAATGACCTTTTGTTAGTCCCTGTCCCCTTTGAGAATATTCTACATGCTCTCTGAGATATCCTTGATCCTGACACCAGTGAGGCAACAGTGGCTCTTGGCCGCAGAAAAGTCTGTCTGTGCCTCTGATGAGAGAGTCCCCTATCACAATTTTTCACTTGGAAACTGGCGTTCCAGTCGTTACATTTGAGCCAGTCTTGGTACCAGAAACTTGACTGTCCATGCTACATTCCCCAAAGAGTCCATCACACCCTACATTTTCCAAAACAACATATCTCTTTAAAATGGGGATAGCCACAGGAGATACCTGCACTACCTATATCCCTCGACTGCCTTTCCTCGACATAAACTGTCTACTTGGTTGTATCTGCTTTTGTTCTCTCTTCCTATAGCTACCATCCATCAGACCCCCAACTCCTGAAAATTCTTCATCATTGTCTCAAAATTCCTCTCTGCTGCTTCAACTGATCCAAGTGATATGATAGGATTCACCACCAAACATATTTACTGTAGACATATTTGATCAGTAACATGGGAGCTCTCCCACATCTGACAGGAAGAGTACATCACTACTAAAGGCCATCTTTGCAACTAAATAATCTACACACCCAGAAAACAACTACAGCCTAACTGCTTTAAAGAACACTGCTACCGGCTAATGTAGTGCCTGTGCTTTATATTATTACATTTTAATCAAGAGACAGATCTCAATAAAACTTGTAACCAAAAAGAACTCCTTCAGCCGCATATTGTAGATATACACAAAAAAACTCAGCAAGACTACACTTAAAAACCATAAACGTACCTGCTCCTGTGCTGTGAATTCTCCCACACAGTTTCCTTCTTTGTTCACATTGTGTTGCTTTGATCTTTATTTTCCCCAAATTTCCAAACAATGCAACAGCACATAAAACAATAATTACTCTTCAAGGATGTTTTGGAGGTCAGCGCTGACACCCAGACTACCTCAAAAAAGGAGCCGCTCTCACAGTCACAATTATTTCCCATGCTCCAAATCAGGTTACATCGAATCGTCTGGTCACTATGTTACAAAACCATGACTTGTTACACTTGTGAAGATACTTTTGTTTGATGGACAATGCTAACAGAGCTGAGAAAGGTTTGTTTCATCATTAAAGGTGTAAACCATGATCTGAGCCCTCTCTGTGATGGTAAAGTGAGGATCTGTTAACTCACTGAATCCCACATAGTTTGGTTTGGAATGTGAGCAATTCATTGTCAAGTTTAGCAAATGTTCTAATTTGGCTGACATTCAGTCAGCAAATAATATAAAGTGCAAATAGGGAGCTGTGACTTTTTAATTGCATTCTCTGCACTACCTGACTCAAATAGTTTTGGAATGTGCTTGTTGATATTTTATGAATAAACAATACAATGTGAATCAAAATTGCAGTTTACTACTGCAATTACTGAATGTGACAGCTCCAATCCATTGTATAATAAAATGTGATAAATATAAGGTATCTCTGACTGTCTATTTTGTTCTATAATGTCGGGGCAATTAACGTTTAAATTGATCATCTGAATACTCAGCAGTTCATTGACAATACAAGATTTCATAATACTTCTTTTCTAAATCTTTACATTATAATGAGAAAACTAAACAACGAAGCAATATTAACCTAATGAACTGTAAAATTCTTATGTTCTAACTTGAGTTAATAGTATTCACCCCCACGTAAAATTGATTTATACAGCGTAAAAAGTATGAAGCTATAAACATTTCTTCAGGAAACAACTGGAAGGTGGACACATCCCTGTAGAGTTCACTTTAACAATCCACAGTGTTCCCAGTGGTGAAAATGGAAAACACAGAAACAGGCCATTTAACCGACCAAGTGAATTCACTTCATCACTCCTCAGTCTTTCTGCAATAGCACAGAAATGCACAAAAGTAATGACACTGAAAGAGGTCATTCATGTCTGCATCAATTGAATAAACTCACAAGCTGCTCTGATCCCACTTTCCAGCAGATGGTCCATAGCGCTGAGGGTTTCTACACCTCACGTGAAGTTCCAGGTTCCCAATAAATGAGTTAAGGTTGGTCACCTCAAGCCATCATCAGGACTGGGCAGTGATTTCCAGTCGCACTGTCAACTTCTGAATAAAATGGTCGGCCTCATGTCCTTGATAATCCTCCCAATAATTTTTCTCACTTGGTGTCTCCTGGTAAATGTTTCTACGTTCGGGGAGACATGCCCCCAATCTAGACCCTGATTATTTTGTACATCCCAATCACATCAAAACTCATTCACCTCTCTTTATGGAAAATGACACTACCCTGAGCATCTTTCATCAAAGCTGCAGTAATTTCCATGATTTGCAGATGCCGATGTTGGACTGGGGTGGACAAAGTTAGAAACCACACAACACCAGGTTAGAGTCCACATGCACACATACACAGATACGTTTGAGATGTATTGTACTTGCAGAGTTACGTTGTACTTTGCTCAAAGACTGCATGAACTCATGGAATGTTCTGTTAATTCATTTTTAACAATAGAATCAGTCTAAACATTTTGGCACAGACAGCAGCACAAAGGGAGCTAACACCTTCAACGCATTATCAGATAATTGTTAAAGTTCACCTGTGAATGTAAATTTCGAAAAATGTTTTGTGATTTACATATGAAGGAAGTGGTCATTCCGACAGATGAGAGACTCAACAATCAAAGTATTTTTCAATGTATACCTCCAGTTACATCACACTGTAAACTTTTGCTATTAGTTCTGTGTCTTACAACTATGTACTCCACAACCACCTGACGAAGGAGCAGCACTCCGAAAGCTAGTGCTTCCAATTAAACCTGTTGGACTATAACCTGGTGTTGTGTGATTTTGAACGCAGGAATTCCCACATACTAATACTATTCTTGTAAATATCTTCTGTACTCGCCTCAGAGTAATTCTGTCCTCACTGCTCGGTGATGACCAGTATTGGACACAAAACCGCATGTGTGTGAGCCAACCAGTGTCTCAAGCAGCTGCAGTCTTACAGGTTTGGCAGGGACTGAGGGAAGTTATTTTGTGTTGGCTCTTGTGCAAAGTGACAGAGTAGTAACTTTGGGATGGGCAATATGGTATTAAACTCAGTGTGGATGTCTGATCAGGGTTTGTGCCATATAATGGATCTGGATGGATATAGTTGAGGCGCAATCTATATGAAGAGTGGGGTTAGTTTATCAGTTCCTCAGGAGTTAGTATTAGTCTTTAATTGTCTCACTTCTGTTCTGATACCAGCTGATTAATTACAGAACAAGCCAGATCCTAAACACAAATTCAGCTTGATGGATGACAACCTTACTTGTTTTGATTTAACAAAGAGATCTCTTGCTGAATCGCAAACACACAATGCTGCAAATATTATTTCCACAACAAAACAGAAATTTATTGCGAAAGAAATTTACAAGTAAGTAGAATGAAACAAACTGCTTACTTATAACTCAGATTCAAAAGCAATGAACACGGAAGAAATGTCTAATTCTCATTACCCTCAAAACTTCCATAAATGAATGAAAAGGACATGACCTTGATATATTTTACAAAACACGACTCCCAGTGCTGTTCCAAATAAAACAACTCTCACAGAATATTTACAGGAGAATCCCTGTATCTATCACTTGGTTAAATGACTTGTGACTGTCACTTCTAAACTGGAACTGCAGTAAATTCCTTCATGGAGCTACCAGAGTGTCAATGTAGTTAGCTTTAAACAATGTCTTCAGAGCTTTTTCTTGTCACAACACTTCAGCCTGGGACTAGTACAACATTTTCATTCCAAGGCAATATAATTTACTAAAACTCTCATTTCCTCCACATGAGCACGGATCTACACATCCACTCAGTTTCAGGGTCTTACAGGAACTGAAAGAAATGACAAAAATGATTGAAGTGAAAGTAATGCTTTCACAGTTAATGTGGGGGACTGTGACATTACAATGTGGTTCAATTCATTTATTTAAGAATTTGTACAAACAGGTGACAGCGGTGAGTTTACTCTCAATTGAGACAGACTATTTTTAGAATCTAGGTTTATTGGATTGTAAAAATCTCAATCGGTCAGTAGGAAACATTGGAAAATGCATGTGGAATAAATTCATAGAATTCTTACAAAGTGGAAGCAGGTCAATGGGCCCACCCAGTCCAAATCGACCCTGCAAAGGCTATCCCACCCACACCCACCTGCTGGCTCTGTGAGATAGCAGGGCTAACTACTGAGCCACTGTGCCACTCTGTATACCAGCATTGACCCCCCAGCACCATCTATCAAACACTGAAATCTCATTTCATTTCAGTGTCTTCTTTCCCTCGCCTTTGACCATTTGGAAATTAAATCCCGGTTGTTAAGTGTCTCTCTGAGAAATGTTCTCCTCAACAGAGGGATGTGGCTTCCCTGGTTCCCTGTTATGTGAAGGGGATGATAGTTGGTTAATGGAGACAACACATTGTAGGTTTTCGTAAATCTAACGTCACAATAGAATGCCTCACCTTGCATGGAAACAGCTTCTGATTCAAATGTAACTTCTCCAATTCAGGCAATAATTGAAACAAATAAAATGAGTCACTGGAAAATACCCTCAAAGATTACATAAGTTCCAATCAATAATGATCCTCCGACCAGGATAAGAATGTCCTGGACAGGTTTCAGAGCTGATTCTGCGACACACGATCTGCACAGCACCACATGGGGATGAGTTATTTTCTGTTCCCTGCAGTGTACTGCACATGTCCACAGTAGATACCTAAACATCTGACTGATGGTGGGATGGATCAGCTTCAAGTGAGATGATGGAGTAAGGCCAGGGAGGGATTTACACACTCCAGGATGCAGAAATGTCAAATTTGGAAACATTTGAGCAGGTATCAATACTGTCAATGATGCCTACAGTGATGGGGAAATGGGACTTGGCGTAAGGACTAATAAAGAACAGAAAACAGAGAGAAGGAATAAATCTGTCATCTTCATGTTGTTGGGCTGGTATTACTGAGTGCCACAAGGACCACTTCTCCAGACACAGCCACTTATTATCTGTCAATGACTGAGATGGTGGAATCATGTGTTTGTTAATTGCAAAATGTCAGTTGGGACAGAAAAATACAAGGAGAACATATGAACGCTGAGAGGTGGAAGGCCAGGTTCAGTGAGTGAATGCACACACAATGGTCAGTGCAATATAATATAGAAAAATGTGAGGCATTGTTCATTCATTTCAATTTTGGAAAGATTTCAGGCCATCATAAACATTTAGATGCTTGTCCTAGTCATACATCAAGAGGCAACAAGAAGCCTTTAGGTCCATTTAGTGCCAGTAGTTTCCATTATTCTCTTCAAAGACTTATTCATCTCAAACACTTCGAACTTTGTGCAATTCAACCCTCGGTTTGCGTCATTTCACTCCCTCATCGTTGAACCCTTGCTGTCCAGCAATCATTATGCTCAATCAATCCTGCACTCAAATAGACATGGACTCCCAACTCCCCAGTTTTTTTTTCTGCTTTTCAGTATTTATAAAGTCAGTTTGTTGCTGTGTTAACATCAAATGGCAGCTGTGGACAAACATAAAGTGACTGAGTGAATCTATCAGAATCAACAGTCCTGACTTGACAGAAGCCTGGAAGGTATATTGTCTCAACAGTGCTGAGGTCGAGAACATCACAGAAAAACTTCAACATATCTTGGGGTGCGGGGTTTACTGGTTAGGGACAGAAGCAGGAATGGGAACGTGCGGAAAGTGAAGAGCCCGTGGTCCTTGTTGCACATTTATACCAACAATGTCTGGTCGTGAAATCACACTTCAGAGGCTGACATCCTGTCATTAATCACCCATTTATTTACAAATGCATCTCCTTTAACAGTAGCCTCTTACTGAGTCAGGTATTCAGCATCTCAATATTCCTGACATTCATTCTTTTAATTCAGACAGGGCTCCCTGATTGGATCAGATTCAGAGCTCCAATCAGGGAACTCACACACTTTCAGTTCCAGCTGGTTGACCTAATCACAATAGCAGGGAGCAACAGTGATTGGCATTAATCAGTAAAATGCAGCAAATCAGGCAAGAAGTTGAAAGGCTGATCCCCTTGTTACTCTGAGTACACATTAGGCCGATGAACATGTGGCTAGAAGAATTAGTTCCAGGAGGAAGTGCTTTGGATTTACCGATGATTGGTGAGGTTTCTGGGGCTGGTGCAAACTGAATAGATTGGAAACGTGGGTTTTGCTTTTATTGGATGGGGATTGCTACCCTTCTGGGGAACCATACTACCGGCATTGTGGAATACTCGTTCAATCTTGTCAGAGTGTTGGGAACTTGGGATAAAGCTCAGTTAGCAGGGAGATGCATCAGGCCAATTGAAGTTGTAAATCTGAGTGAAAGAGAAAAGCACCAAAACACGTTCTGGATCCATGAAGGTGTTCTGCTTCAGAATCTGAACCTTCAGGATCAAACCCTTCCCTCACATGCCTCATAGATTCAAGGACAGAGTTCTTCCTGGAGTGCTGCTTTCCCATTTTCGGGATATTCTCAATAATGTATGCGTTACGTTACATGGTCATTGTCGATATCTTACCTTTATTTGTTATGTTCAAATAGAGCAAGCATCATTATAAATAATAAATAGCAGTTTAAAAGGACTAACCTGTTACATCTCACAGCTTTGAACTGATGCGAGAGAACAGGTGTCAGCATGCAGCAAGTTAATTTGCTTTCTCCAAAACAAACATACACAATGCAATAGCATGAATTTACAATATTATTGTATTGGGGAAGAGTGATCTTAAAACACTTGAATTGTTTGTTAAGATGGAGAATAAAGAACTAGAGTCTGAAACTCGGGTCCTGAATCCATTGATGCATAAATGAGCAATGGTGGATTGATGAACGTTTGTAAAGAGGTTCGCAGTAGATTGACATTTGCTTAAAAGGAAGAAATGCCTGAATTGTTTCCCAGAGTGATTCAGGCACCTCCAGGTCAACAATACAACAGGAAAGGAGAGAGTGGGCTTTCTGTTTCCCAACCAATGATTGAGGCCGCACTCATGATGTTGGTGTAGAGGAGTATGGTTCATTTGTAGAATCGCTCTCCAAAGCCTACTTTGGAGAGAAAACCCCTCATAGATGTGTGAAAGATCGTGTCAAGGACCTCCTGGTGCAGGCTGATGAGGCAGGTTTCCAACTCCCCTGTCCTGTACAGAGGTGATTCTATATCTGAGTATTATGAGGCTGCCTCAACAGATCAGTTTTACTCAGGGTGAATCACTGATCCCAAAGCAGAACTGACCCAGATGGTGATGACTTTATTCAGGACATTTTAATTGCCATTCAGCAATTAAATTAGTTGTCAGTCATCCCTCTCCACCTTCTGATTGCAGATGTGGGGATGATACATTTACTCATGGATTTACACAAATTACCTGTTGGAGGCATTCTGTTGCGCATTTCCAGCATGTCCTGGCCAATCAAGTCTCACAGAATTGAATACAACTCGGCTGGTAAGCCGTCACTTCCTGGAGTAATACTCTTTCCTGAGGACTCGAGGGCCTTGGTCAGCACATCCAGAGATAGAGGCTGGTGCAGCCTCTCCCAACTGCTGTCATCTAAGACCTATCATGAGAGGGAGGAATGACCGGGAGGCTACGCTGTCTGTGGGCTTCCTGTCACACAGTCCAGCGTGAAACGATTTGCTGATCCTCAGGATGTTAGTCTGAGATAGCCTTACAGATCCACCTTCTCCCTTCGGGCTCTGAGCACAGAGCTCTCCCTGTGCAACTTCTCAAAGAACTAACATGAGCACGTCTCATCCTGCTCCACTGTGTAGACCCTGGATCAGGATATTACCATGGAGGCTACGAAGGTAACGACTGAGGTTTGCTGAATGTTCACCTCCTGTTGATCCTCCATGACATCAACCCCCATTATCTACACCTGGTGTAGGATCTGCACACTTTTCTGGAGTTTTCACAGTTCTCCCCTGTTTTTCTCTCACCTTCAGAAGACCTTCGAGAATGAAGATCATGTTGATGATCCCCTTGGCTGTTTCCCAGAAGTCTGAGGGAGACTCAATGTGGCGATTCACGTTTCTCCAACTTGTGGAACCTCTTTTGAACTTCTCCATGATTTCTGGGATCAGCAGTTTCACGTTCAGATTCTATGTACCCTTGCTGAACAGCAGGAGGCAGTGGTCAGAGAAGAACACCGGGTTGACATCGGTGAATTTGACCGAAACCAATTCAAACCTTTCCAGTCTCACTTCACAGGTGAAATACTCGAGTCCCGCTGAAACCTCCTCGCAAAATTCCTCAGTTTTGAGGGCGCATGCCATCTCTGTACAACTAGCCATTTAGATAAGCACTCGCTGAAAGGTAGTAGACCGAGGGGAATTTTGGAGGGTTGCTTTTCAGCCTGGAAGCCTGTGACCTGTGTTGTGAAACTAGGATCAGTGCTGGGTCCACTGCATTTTGTCATTACTATAAATGGTTTGGATATGAATACAGAAAGTGTGGTTAGTACGTTTGCATGTGACACCAACATTGTTGGTGTGGTGGAGAGTCAAGGAGGTTACCTCAGAGTACAGCAGGACCTCAGTCAGGTGGACTAATGGGTTGAGGAGCGGCAGATGGAGTTTAATTTAGCTAACTATGAGGTATTGCATTGTGGAAAGGCAAATGATGTCAGGATGTATACACTTGATGGTAAGGTCCTGGGGATTGTTGCGGAGCAATGAATTTTGGGAATGTTGGTTCATAATTCCTTGAAAGTGGAGTCGCAGGTCGGCAGGAGAGTGAAGAAGGTAAGCTTGGCTTTATTGGTCAGTGCATCTAGTATAGGAACTGAGAGGAGGTCATGTTGTGGCTGTACAGGACATTGGAAGACTGCGTTCAATTCTGGTCTCCCTGCTATGAGTAGGCTGATGTGAGACATGAAAAAGTTCAAAAGATATTGACAGGTATGTTGCCAGGATGAGAGGGTTTGAGCTATAGGGAGAGGCTAAATAGGTTGGTGCTAATTTCCAGCAGCATTGGAGACTGAGGGATGACTTTATGGAAGTTTATAAAATCATGAAGAACAGGGGTAGGGTGATGAGCTAAAGGTCTTTTCCCCAGCGTAAGGGAATCCAGAGACCGTAGGTGTAAGGTGAGGGGCTAAGCTTTAAAATGAACTGAGAGGGCAACATTTTCACACAGAGGGTGGTGTGTGTAAGAAAGGAGATGCCAAAGGAAGTGGTGGAGGCTGGTACAATAACAACATTTTTAGAAGCATTTAGATACTGACAGAAAAAGTTTAGAGGGATAAGGATGAAATGTTGATAAATGGGATGAGATTAATTTGGGATGTCTGGTTGTCATGGACAAGTTAGCTGAAGGGTCTTGTTTCCAAGCTGTATCTTTCTATGAGTATCTAGTTGACGGGGCAAAGTGAGAAAGGCAAGGCAGGGATGGTGTGAGCATCCGTGTAGAGAGCACTAAGACAGCGAGCAAGGACCCTTGAGATGGACCTGGCCCAATTGTTCTCCTTCATTCTTCCGGTGTAGGTGAAGATTGTATTGTGTAATATCTATTAAAATTAACTCTACCTGTTTGTTCAAAGACCACAAACTAATTTCACTATCTCTGCAACTGCACAAAATCACAGGGGAGATTTAGTTCCTATATATAATGTATTAATGTCTGATGATTCAGATCTGTCAACAATTGATATTGTCTCTCCCTGAAAATGGAATTATCAACAACTGAACAGATAGCTTTCACTTACTACCATTTCCTCACAATCTTCGGAGTTCCTGGTAAGAAGTTGAAGCAGGTTGTGTTATCTTTTCAATCCCACTTTCACTCTGTTCTTTCCCCTGATATATCTCTCAGTGAATAAACCCTCCCTCTTTCTCTCCTCATGCTGGATCCAGTTTCAGGTGTTCCTACAAGAAACAGCTCATGCTGTAATTTGTGAATTTTAGTTTAGTTCCATGAGGACATGAGGAATTTGTGACCTGACGTGTGCTAAATGGTCCTTGTCTGGGAGGAACAGGTACTTTCAGATTTCTGGATCCCAAAGCTCTCTCCGACTGGGTTTTTATTGCCATGTGTCTGGGTCTGTTGCTGGGACATGAGCCTGGATTTGATGTTGGTCAGTGGGATCAGGCAGGTCGATGGGATAGCGCCCTGTCCACGTGCTCACACACCTGAACGATCATCACAGTGGGACCATGAGTTGGCCACCCAAGTCACATGGTGCCAGGGCCCTCCTCAGTGAAGCACACGGTGAGGGCGGGTGTCCACTGTGCGAAGGGTCAGGCCGTGAACAGCAAGACAGTTCCATCATTGTACAGGGCTGTGGGCATGAGCAGGCAGCTGAGGTGAAGTGGAATTGTGTAAATATCCTTCAGCTGTGGGGAGGCAGCATTGAGAGTTCAGAACCTTTATTGTTGAGGGAGCAGGATAGACCGTGAACTTTAACCCTGGTGTCTCCTGTGACAGCATCATCTTTCATAAACTCCTTTGCCAAGGTGGAGATATCATCCACCCCGTCCAGGGCAGGTCCAAATCCGAGGAATGAGCCCTCCTCATTCTCTCAGTTATCGGGTAGAGTTAGCAGAGTTGGTCAGTACATATGGACATATCTGTTCTATGTGGTTGATGTCCTGCAAAAGCCTGAGTGAGAGAATGAGGATCAGTGGAGGTGTGGCCAAACTGACTCTGATGGAGGAGGAGGTGATGTTGTAGTTGGTCACTCACCTGGAGAACCACTGGGAGGCTGGAGGATGAAGGCTGAGGGGCAGGAGGAGACAGGAGGTTGTGCATGAGGTAAGGTTCAGAGGGACGAAGCTTACTCCAGGAAGGAAGGGCAGAAGAAGGGAGATGTTATCACCATTAGCAGAGGGAGAATGATGGCATCTCCTCTGAAATGTCGGCTTTTCAGACTCTGTTCAGCTGATTTCCTAGAGAAGGCCTGTATCCTCTTAAATGATCACAGATGAGGATGAAGATCATTAATCTGTTGTTCTTTTATTTCATATTAACAGTTGGTCCCTGTAACCGGTCCTCAGTGAGCAGCATTGCCCACTGAGGGGGAACAGGGAGCTACACAGCGGAATTAGGGCTTTTATCTGATGAAGCATCACATCTTGATGGGTTTGTGCACATCTGCTGAGGGGTACGGGGTGCGGGGTGGTCACAAGCACATCCCAATCTCTGGTGGAGGCTGATCAATCAGGTGCTGTGGAATATACATGCTGATTTGCAATAGAGTTAGGTTGGGAGTTCAATTGTTGTTATGGTTAGATCTCGGGATTAGGTCATGGTTAGGGTTAGGATTAGCTTATGTTTAGTGTTTCGAGTTATGGTTAAGGTTGTGGTGATAATTTGGGTTAGATTCATGTGTGGGTTAGAATTAGAGGTGTTTGCATGAGGAGTGTTTTTGAGATCAGAATTAGTTTTCGGGTTCGGGTTACGATTCGTCTTCAGGGTTAGATTTACAGTTCAAGTTTGAGTTCAGATTTTGGGAACAATTAACTTGAAGGTAAGGATGAGGAGAATGTGAGAACTGCAGATGCTGGGGATCAGAGTCAAACTGTGTGGTACTGGAAAAGCACAGCCAGTCAGGCAGCATCTGAGGAGCAGGAGAATTGACATTTCAGGCATAAGCCCTTCATAAGGTTAGGGTTAGGGTTGGGATTGGGGTTGGCGTTAGTGCTGTGTTTAGAATGAGGCCTTAGGTTCTGGGTTAGGGTTTGTGTAGACGATTATTTTAAGATTAGGGTTTGGTTTAGGTCTCGTGTTAAGATTAGAGTTAGCTTTAGGATGATTGTTAGAGTTGTTAAAGTGATCCATTGCATTATCACTGAACTCTATGCAAAGGAAAAGGAGATGGAGATATCTGACATCATCATCATCATCAGGTCATTGTCCCTCTGCCTGGAAAGTATGGGGGGCCACGTGAACCTCAGAGTGGGACATGGGGAGGAACAGTCACCATCAGCAAGTACCTGTCAGGGCACTCCTGTTGGAGACAGTTACTCCTCTACCCTCTGCCACTGACACCAGTGCTTCAGAGAGCCAGGGTGATGAAGGAGATTCCTGACACTGTGCAGGAAGAGCCTCACCATGTCAGGGTCAGACAGACTCCACCAAACAGAGGACCACCCTCAAGGCCATTCCAGACAAAGGGATATTAGAGTCAGCCGCCTGCCTCCAGGACCACTGGCAGCACATGGGGAAGGCTACAGTGCAGCAGGCAGGAACAATGTAAGAAATCACACTGAGTCCATATCGGAGAACATGGGGAATAATTTATGATGTCTTTACAGAAATGGTATTGCTGATAACCTTCATTAAATACATGCACATGAGGATGGATGTGTAGTTACTGTTTTCATTCATTTGGCTGGTCTTATGGATGGATGTTGACTTGAGGGTTTACTAACCAGGGTTTGTTGATGTGTGTGTGTCCCAGCATCCTTTTCAGTACCCACCTTACCTTTGCCAGAAACTCAATAGTCCTGTCAATGGTCATAGCTTGAAGTGACATTGTGCTGTGTTGAGCAGGATGTTAATCCCTTTGACAGATCGACTTGGTGCTTGTGTAAATGTTACTGCAATGTCACTCAACATCTGATCTCCTGTGTCTCAACTTGGGTCATTTTGACAGTTTAGGAGAGTGGTCCAGAAAATAAATGATGAGATTCAACGTGCGCAAAAGCGAGGTCTTGCAATTATGGGAAAAAGAATACAGGCATGGACTAGTTTTTAAACGGTGAAAAAGTTAATAACGCCAAAGAACAAAGGGATCTGGGAGTGCTAGTCCAGGATTCTCTAAAGGTTGACTTGCAGGTTGAGTCCATGATTAAAAAAGCAAATGTAATTTTGCCATTTATCTTGAGGGTTGGAACGTAAAAGCAGTGATGTGTTACTGAGATTTTATAATGCTTTAGTTAGGCCCCATCTAGAATACTGTTTTCAATTTTGGGACCCACACCTCAGGGAGCACATACTGGCACTGGAGCGTGTCCAGCGCAGATTCACATGGATGATCCCTGGAATGGTAGGCCTAAAATACAATGATCAGCTGACGCTCTTGTGATTGTATTCATTAGTGTTTAGAAGGTTGAGGGGAATTCTAATAGCAACTTACAGGACAATGCATGGCTTAGAAAGGGTGGGTGCTGGGAAGTTGTTTCCATTAGGTGGGGAATTTCGGACCCATGGGCATATCCTTAAAATTAGAGGGGGTCAATTTAGAACGGAACTGAGGAGATATTTCTTCAGCCAGAGAGTGGTGACCTGTGAAATTTATCGTGACGGAGTGCGGTGGGGGCCGGGGCGTTGAGTGTCTTCACGGCAGAGATTGATAAATTCTTGATCAAGATATTAGGGGATGTGGGGAGAGTGCAGGGAAGTGGAATGGAAACACCCATCAACCATGATTAAATGGTGGAGTGGACTCGATGGGCCAAATAGCCTTGCTTCCACTCCTATGTCTCATGATCTTATAGTCTCATGAGCCATCTCTTCAAGAGACAGTCCTTCCCTCTTAGAATCTGTCTCTCCAAAGGCTGTGGTAGATTACCCATGATGGAACCAAGGGGTGTTGAAGGTTGTATGAGTCATGACCCCTCCCTGGAATACACACACATACCTGGAGAAGCCTTTGTTGATAATTGCTGACTAATTGGACACTGAGCGAGTGAACCCCTTTAATATTTACAAATGTCCCTGGTTGTCTCACTGAAACCTCAACAGCAACATGCTTGTAATCGATGACACCTTCCAGTTTTGAGAATTCAGCAAGAGTCCTGAATCCTGTGGCATCTTCCTGCCTGGTGAACCTCATCTGTGGTGAAAGTGATGTCGGGTGTGAGCACATCAAACCCTTACAAATGTACTCGTTTTCAGGAGCTAACAGCCCACTGTAAAGGTCTCTGTTTAATGCTCACAACGAGCTGGAGGTACGAGAGCTCAAAGCCTGCGGTGATCTTTGAAGCTACAGACACTGAACACCCAAAGGCACAATTGAAACTGATTTGTCACAAAGGAATATCACTGACTCCCTGGAAAGGCACACTCTGTGCAGGAACTGGATCTCCAATTGCTGTAGATAGTTTATAGACTGTTTATAGACTAAATGCAATGATCATACATTCACCTTTCAGGCTGCTGCTATTCTCAATGGTTTCCTTACACAGGACTAAATCCATTATGTCCCTGATATACAGAGCCCACCTACCCCTGGCTATCTGCCCTCTTGAACCTTCTTGTCTTGACCTCCTCCCACATTTACAATCCCCATGGGAACAACTGCATCTGGTCTCCTCTTTGAGTCTCAGGCTTTGAGGCTTTAAGCCCCCTCTTTCCTCTGGTACGTTTCTTAATGTCCTAACTGAACAACACAAAATCCTTGAAACCAAATGGAGCTCAATCTACCACTTCATGGGAAACATCACTGAGGACATCTCCACTTACAAAGATATGGATGGACTTTTATCTGTCTCGGTGCCCCTGACTGGAAAACACCCCGCCTGTGAGACCTCTGTAATAAAATGTATCCCACACAATTGTGGTCAATTGACCTCCCAATTAGCTTCAGAAAATTGTATGTAAATTAGTCAATGTTCAAATGAGACAGTCACTCCCTCCGATCCACCCTTCTGTTTAATTATAGCCTTGCACATCTCTGTAAAGGGATTCTGGTTTGAGAAAGATTTTGCTTCCTTCTGATCTGTGCAGTACTTCTGCACATTTTGTGAGTTTGCCTGATTGGAAATCTCAGTAACTACGTGAGGCTGAAAGGAATAATATCTCAATATTGTAAGATAAAGTCAGTGGGAGTAAACACATATGCAGTGTGAACCTCAACGTAGACCTATTGGACAAAATGGCCTGGTTTTGTATCATAATTTCCAAGTAATTTTGTGTCATTAATCTGGGGATTCTGCTCTTTTCTTCATAGCGAACTTCCTGACAATTGTCCTTCTAATTCGTGGAGGCTGTGGTCTATCTAAAGGGATCACTTAATGGGTATGACGACAGTTGATCTCCTGGTCATTATTTTCAATGTGATAATCTACTACATGCCTGCTATCCTACTATTTCCCATTTTCACTTCTACACTTCACCTCAATAAGTACCATCAATGAGGTGTAAAAAATGAGGTTTGCAGATGCTGGAGATCACAGCTGAAAATGTGTGCTGGTTAAAGCACAGCAGGCCAGGCAGCATCTCAGGAATAGGGAATTCGACGTTTCGAGCATAAGCCCTTCATCAGGAATGAGAGAGAGTAGCCAAGCAGGCTAAGATAACAGGTAGGGAGGAGGGACTTGGGGGAGGGGCGATGGAGGTGGGATAGGCGGAAGGAGGTCAAGGTGAGGGGTGATA
This sequence comes from Hemiscyllium ocellatum, assembly GCF_020745735.1. Lineage (NCBI taxonomy): Eukaryota > Metazoa > Chordata > Chondrichthyes > Orectolobiformes > Hemiscylliidae > Hemiscyllium > Hemiscyllium ocellatum. The sequence goes on from NC_083410.1 coordinate 89,349,362, forward strand.
GGCCGGAGTGGGGTGGGGGCGGAGAGGTCAGTAAGGAGATTGCAGGTTAGGAGGGCGGTGCTGAGTTGAGGGAACCGACTGAGACAAGGTGGGGGGAGGGGAAATGAGGAAACTGGAGAAATCTGAGTTCATACCTTGTGGTTGGAGGGTTCCCAGGCGGAAGATGAGGCGCTCCTCCTCCAGCCGTCGTGTTGTTATGTTCTGCCGGTGGAGGAGTCCAAGGACCTGCATGTCCTCGGTGGAGTGGGAGGGAGAGTTAAAGTGTTGAGCCACGGGGTGGTTGGGTTGGTTGGTCCGGGCGGCCCAGAGGTGTTCTCTGAAGCGATGAGGTGATCAACTACACAGCTGTTGACTGTTTTGTTTGGCTCACCGTTGCTTTCACTGTCGATCGTTTTGTCCTCATTTGTTGCCAGAGGTTGAGAGCAAAGTATTGCAGGAAGGAAACTGCAGCTGAGGTGATAGTGACTGTGTGTGTTGTGTTCTCACTCAAAAATATTCCTTTGTGTTTTGCTTTTGAGCCAATCTATATAATTAACAATGTGGAGTGGGGCGCTCATTTCAAACCAGAATACTTTAACTTGCCAGGATGGATCAGTTTTGACTGGCTTGACAAAATTTCAAACCCACTATTGCCATTCTTTCTAATTTTACTTCTTAATCTACTGACTGTCCGACACATTGTGATGGTGAATTGAACCCGCAGAGCACTGCAAGGTCAACGCAACACCCAGAACAGCGACGATCCAGAGATGCAGAGCCGAAGGAAATCCATCATTTTACTGCTCGCTATTTCTGGTACTTTCATCGTGCTGTGGATGCCATATACTATATTTTTCCTCATTTCTAGAATTACAGATACATTTTATGAGCCAGATCATTATACTAATCCCATATTTATTGCAAACTATACTGGAGATATGTTTCAACTGTTGAGCTCCTGTACAAACACATTGATTTATGCATTGGCTCAGTCTAAATTCAGGGAAAATTTGAAAAATGCAATAAAGTTTCAATTTCTTGAAATTTTTCACAATGTCAAATATTGTTTTAAAAAATGACTGGAAACAAAGTTACAAAGCATTCCCATCAATCTACTGACTATTACAATTCTGTCTTCAGAGGTTGAAACAAACTCTCAGTAACAGTCTTGCCTCTGTGGTCTATTCACATCTCGACATCACAGGGTCATGTGATCAAGCACATGTCTGAGGCTGACAGAATTCCACTTCAGATGAGCTGGTAACACAACACCAGTCCACGCTCCTCATTGGATGTAACATTTCCCACAGCCCTCCTTTGAGGACAAGCAGTGAAGTCATCCATCGTCTTCTGGTTAATATTTATCCTCTAACCAACATCACTGACAGCAGATTGTTTGATCATTTCTCTTATTGTTGAATGTGAGGTCTCTCTGTGTACAGATTCACTGCTACATTACAACAATGACTCATTTTTAAAGTACAATGTGGATTGTACAGGTTTCTTTATTCACTCCCAGGATGTGTGTCTCTCTGGCTGGGACCAGCATTTACTGCATGTCCCTAATTGCCCTCGATGGAGAGCAGCCATCTTGCCCGGCTGTTGTCCATGTGCTGAGGGTTGACCCACAATGCCCTAAGGGAGGGAATTCCAGGATTTTGAAAAATATATTTCCAAGAGGGTGGCGTGTGATATGGTGAGGAACTTTCAGCTGTTTGCGATCCCATCCGTTGACTGCCCTTGTCCTTCTTGATGGAAGTGGTTGTATGTTTGGAAGGTGCTGTCTGAGGATCTTTGTTGAATTTCTGCAGTGCATCTTGTAGACAGTACACACTGCTGCTCCTGAGCACCGTTGGTGGAGGGAGTAAATGCTTGTGGATGTGGTGCCAATCGAGCGGGCTGCCTTATCCTGAATGATGACACATTTCTTTAGGGTTACAGGAACATCACCCATCCAGGCAAATGGGGAATATTCCATAGCATTCCTGACTTGTTATTCACAGATGGTGGGACAGACTTTGGGAGTCAATTGTTTGCTGCAGAATTCCGAATGTTGTAAATGTACAGGAACAGATTGGCTGCGGGAGCGGGAAGTTCTGGAGCACAAGTCTTCAGTACTATGACCAGAATATTGTTGGGACTCATATCCAACATCCAGCTTTTCCAATCATTCCTTGAGATCACATGGAGTGCATTGGATTCACTGAAGACCAGTATCTGTAATGCTGAGGAGTACTGAAGGTACCCAAATTGGATCATCCACTCGACATTTCTGTCTGAATATTGATGTGAATGCTTCAGACTTATCATTACACAGACGTGTGGGCCTCTTCTGTCATTGAAGATGGGGATATTTGTGGAGATTCTTCCTCCAGTGAGTTGTTCAATTGACCACCAACATTCATGACTGGAATATGGAACATAGGTCTGATCCATTGGTTTGGGGATTGCTTTGCTCTGTCTATCACTGGCTCTGATGCTGTGTGACATGTAAACAATCCTGTTTGGTAGCCTTACCAGGCTGTCATCTCATTTTTACGTATACCTGGTGTTGCTCCGGCATGCTCTCTTTCCGTTACACCAGGATTGGTGCCTTGGCTTGATGGTAATGGATGAGTGGAGAATATACAGGGCCATGAGGTTGTAGATTGTGTTGGAGTAAAGTCAAACAGTCAAACAGTCAGTCATGGAGTCAAGGAGTCATGGAGCGCACAGAAACAGACTCTACAGTCCAACCAATCCATGCCGAATGGAATCCCAAACTCAACTAGTCCCAACTTCCTGTGCTTCACCCATATCCCTCTAAACATTTCTTTTTCATAAACTTGTTCTTATGTCTTCTAGATATTGTAAATGATCCCACATCCATCACTTGCTCTGGGAGTTCATACCACACACTATCCACTCTGTGTAAAAAAAGTTGTCCCCATGTCTTGTTAATACGTTTCTCCTTTTACGTTAAAAATATTCCCTCCACTCTTGAAATCTCCCACTCGAGGGAAAACAGATTGTGTTGATAGCCCACAGCGCCTCATGGAAACCAAGTCTTGAGTTGTTAGATCAGTCCAATTTATCCCAGTGATAGTGCCACACGACACAATGGAGAGTATTCTGAATGTGAAGGCAGGATCTCGCCTCCACAAGGACTGTGTGGGAGTCACTCTTCCCGTCATGTCATGGACAGAGACATCTGCAGCTGAGAGATTCATTCGGATGAGGTCAAGGAGCTTTCTCCCTCTTGTTAATTAAAGTACATCTCCATCAAAACAGCATCATGAATCTTTTAGAAACCCAAACAGTTCTCATTTCTTTTAAATAAATAAACCACAAGAGTGTATGCAATCAATTAAATGTACTTGCAACTTAAAGAGTTAAATTGTAAAATGTGATTTACTTCTTGTGTTTCTGTTAGTTATATAAAGGCATGCTTCCTCTCGAGAATTGGTCTGCATTGTGTCTGTCTTTGTCGATGTGTCTGAGTCTCTGTGCGTGCATCTGTGTTTGTCGCTTTGTGTGTGTGTGTGTGTGTGTGTGTGTGTGTGTATGTGTGTGTGTGTGTGTGCCCATGAGGGTGTGAGTGTTTTTCAATGTATGTACATTGCAGATCGTTGTGGGAATAAACTGTGAGCAGAATCTTATTGGGGTCTTTGTGACGTGGGCAATGGTAAGTCATGTGACAGAATCAGGTGACCAGTGCAGCGAGGCCCGTTTGAACATCATTATGGTCTTGCTCCATCTTTCATGTTTTTGATAAGTGCTGTGTGGAAACTCTCACTGGGCAGCAGGGAGATGGGGATTGATGGACATTAGTGACGGCTAAACACCACCTTCTTAGCAGCCCAACTCTGCTCATTAATATTCAGCCTCACATCTTCCCAAACTCAACAAACAAGCTCAGTTTCTGAGAAAACGCAACAAGGAAACCAAAACTCATGGATGCAGCTCATAGCCTGGTCTGAAAGACCTTCATGTTGGAGACCGGACACCAACATCTCAGGGCACAGTCCATGGGCATCTGTCACATGCTCCTCACCTTCACAGACATTGGCATCCAACACGTGCCAGCCTCAAAAACTCCCATGTCATATATCGAGCCCACTTACAGAAACCTTCTGCCCTTCAATGCTGCCCCTTGGTGTGCACTGACATCTCTCATTGTAACACTGCAGCAAGGACCCTGTACATTTAGGGCCACACACCCAGCTCATGGACTGGACCAGGCTGCATCTCCAGGCTCTCCACTTACTCTCAGAGCACATACTCACTCGGAGCTGACCTGGATGTACAAGCATCCCTCCTTCCATTGCTTTGGCTCACATTATCTGCTCATTTTCCCTCTCAGCCAAGCTCATACACTGCTGTCTGACCTTGTTATTGAGCACAGACACAAAGCCAGGAAGCTTGTCAGAGTTGTCAGCAGGCCCAAGTCAAGTCAAGGCAGAGAGCTTTCTCTCAGGGGTTTCCTGTGCAGTCAGTCAGGGACAGCCTCCAGTACCAGTCCAGGGCCTGCTCGGGGCAGTCAGAGTCAGGATCCTCTCCTTATCATGGGAGAGCTATCGAATGGCAGGCAGCCTGCCTCCCACCTTGAGTCTTTCTGTCCTGTTTGGGCTGTTCTCCTCCTGGAATGAGAGTAGGCCGGGATTTAGGGAGATGGCACAGCTGTTGCTGTTGGTGTGTGTGGCATGGTGCCCTGACTGAGTGAGTAGGCAGTGCAGAGGGCATGCAGGGTTAGTGGTGTTGGGGGTTGGGCTGGATAACAGGCAGTGGGGGAGATATTGCAGACAATAGTGAGAGTGAGAAAGGATGAGCCTTACTGGGTGGTGGGTACAGGAGCAGAAACAGAGTGAGTGTAAGGTGTTGGGGAGAAGATGGTGCAACGTAACCTGGCAGAGTGGAGAAGGACATTGACCTTCTTCGGACAGCGCTGGGCATTCCTCCAGGCGGCTGAGACTGCACTGACCCGGGTGGGAACCTCAGACAGGGCTGGCATGGTCTGGTGTTGGGGTCTCCTCTCCTGCCCCTGGAGCTGGAGAAAGTCCGGTGTTAGCAGCCCCCATCCAGCAGGAGCCTGCCCGCAGTGTGGGGTACCGATTTCCCCCTGTCTGCCATTCCTGGGGCAAATATCAGCAACTGTGCAGGGCAGTTCCACACTGACAGCTTCATCATTCAGTCCCGATCCAAGCAGAACACAGAAAGTACAGGAGAGAAATTAAGAATGGAATGAGTAAAGAGATTTTATCTAACCTCTGGTTACTGACTCACTTCTCAAAGGATTTTGTCTCTCTCAAATCTATCAAAATGTCTCACAATTTTGAATAAAGGGAACAATCCCAAATTCTTTGGTTTCTTCACACAATTGAAATCCCTTTTCCCTGGATCCAGACTGATTAACCTGCTTGGTATCCACTTCAACTCTGACTTCCTGCTGAACTTTCTAAAGGTTCCTTTGTGTGTATATTCCAGACCAGGACAGTAAACATTTATTATCCAGCACCGATGGGACCAGGAGGGAACCGGTTGATCTCATATTCCGGTTGATCAGGAGGTTCACATCATCAAGACACACACTGAGTAACAGAAAGGTAGTGCAGGGCGTATACACATCACTCTTCTCCTTTATTTCCAGCATCAGTCACTTCAATAATAAGGAGACAATGGGAACTGCAGATGCTGGAGAAATCAGAGTTGATGAAGCTTGGAGCTGGAAAAGGCACAACAGATCCTGAGGAAGGGTCCTGTCTGAAAGCAATGGGAAGGTGAAAGGGGCCATGGTACTAGAGTTCAGGGAAAGAGACATTGTTGGGCTGCAGTTAGTGACACAGCACTACTCATAGGAAAGCAGGAGGCAAGCTTTTGCCAACATTTAATTAGATCATGGCTGACCTATTCCTCAACTCCATTTATCTCTCATCATAATTACCCAATAAATATTTATCACTCAGGCCTTCAAAGATTCATCAACCTTTTCTGCTGTCATTTGTGTGAAACGTGCTCTCTGATTTCTCTCCCAGCTCTAATGCTTCACCTTGGGATGGCGCGGTGGCACACTGCATAGCACTGCTGCCCACAGCACCAGGGACCAGGCCCAACTCCAGCCTTGGGTGACAGTCTGTATGTTCTCCCAGTGTCTGTGGGGGCCTCCACCGGGCACTCCTGCTCCCTCCCAAAACCCAAAAACATATATTTACATATTCATAAAGTCACGCATTGTTATAGCTGATTCTACTGTGGTCTGTATTACGGTAAAAAAAATGTGTGGATTTGATTCAGTTTAAGGTAGATTAGAGGTTGTTAGTTTTGAGTTAGTTCCATGATGCCTGTGTGAGCTGATAAAGAATGTTTAAACCTTTGACCCAGCTAAGAGGCTTCCAGAAGCAAGACAGTCCTGGGGTTGCTATGGAGATAATTATTAAGCAAGAAGCTATTCTTTAAACAGAAACTGGTCGGTTTTGGTTCGAAAAAGAAACATAAGTAAACAGAGGAAGGACAAAGCTGGAATCTGTGAAGGACATGGTCTACTGTCCTTCATTAAAGACTCGGTTAATTTATATTTAGAGAGAACGAGCGAGTCTAGCAAGGTAGGTGGGGTCTCTTAACTTTCCAAAGAGAGAAACAATCTAGATACAGAAGACTTGTCAAGGATGTGTCTCTGTGTGTCCCATGGGGTGTGATGTATGACTGTCAATGATACTGATATCATTCCATTCATTTTATTCCACTTTGAATGACACCATTCACACAAACTGGACGCTGTTGTCACATGTGCGGGTGTAAGATCGATGTAGTGCGGTGCTGCACAGCAACATGTCCGCTCCCTTGACTGATGACGGCTGGAAACCACAATAAACTGGCTTTGTGTCTGCGCCAAGGGAAGACACGTCAGAAGTATTGTGAGCCTTGAAGCGACTCTCTAGTCAGAGACACAGACATGCATTTCTGTGATCGATAACGAGACATCAGAACGATACGTTGCCTCCTGGTGCCAGGGTCAAGAATGTGTCAGAGTGGGCTAAGAGAACTCTCAAAGGGGAGAGGGACCAGCAGGAGGTTGTTGTGCACATTCGAACCAATAACATCGGAAGTGAAAAGGATGAGACTCTGAGGAGACAATGTATAAATTTTGCAGGATGATAAAAGTAGGACCTTTAGGGTAGTAATATCAAGATTCCTCACAGTGTCATGTGCTAGTGAGAGGAGGAATAGGAGGATAGAGCAGATAAAAGCATGGCTGAGGAGCTGTTGTCTGGAAGAAGGATTCACATTTTTGGATCATTGGAATCTCTTCTGGGGTCGGGGTGTTCTGTTTAAGCAGGGTGGGCTGTCCCTGAATTGGAAGGAGACGAAAAAACCAATGGTATGATTTTCTGGAGCAACTCGGGAGGACTTAAGTTAGTCAGGAGGACCAGTCAGGACCTCAAAGGATAGATGAGAAAAGAGATCAGACTGAGACTGTTGCAGTTGGGGAATGGGCAAGCAAGTGAAAAAGTCAGGGCAGGCAGGAACAAAGCAGAGAATGAGGTTTGGGCTAATAAATTAACCTGCATCTATTTCAATGCGAAAGGCCTGACAGGTAAGGCAGATGAACTCAGGACATGGTTGGGAACATGGGACTGGGATATCACAGCTTTTACAGAGACGTGGCTCAGGGATGGACAGGACTTGCAGTGAATGCTCCAGGGTATTGATGCGAGAGGAAGAAAAGAAAGGGAGCCAAGAGAGAAGGGGCATTGGTCTTTTTGATTCAGGGATAAGATTACAGTTGTAATTCGGGAAGATATTCTGGGAGTATGTGCAGGGAAGCTGGATGGGATGAAACTGCGAAATAAGAAATTGGTGATCACCTCATTGGGATTGTACATAGATACCCACAACAATCAATGGGAAGTTGAGAAGCAAATTTGTAAGCATTCTCAGATAGAAAGGGGAGTGAAGAAGGCATTTGGCACACGTACCTTTATTGGCCAGAGCATTGAATATCGCAGTTGGGAGATCATGTTGTGGCTGTGCAGGACATTGGTTTAGCCACTTTTGGAATATTGTGTGCACTTCTGGTTTCCGTTCTATAAGAATGATGTTGTGAAATTTGAAAGGGTTCAGAAAAGATTTACAAGGATGTTGTCAGGGTTGGAAGGTTTGAGCTACACGGAGAGGCTGAATAGGCTGGGGCTGTTTTCCCTGGAGTGTTGAAGACTGAGGGGTGATCTTATTTTGAGGTTTATAAAATTATGAGGTGCATGGATAGGGTGGATAGACAAGGTCTTTTCCCTGGAATTAGGAGGGTGGGGAGTCCAGAACAGTGTATAGGTTAAGGGAAAGATTTAAAAAGGACCTAAGGGGCAACTTGTTCACGCAAAGGGTGGTGCAGGTATGGAATAAGCTGTCAGAGGAAGTGATGGAAGCTGGTACAGTTATAGCATTTAAATGGAATCTGGATGGGTATTTGAACAGGAAGGGTTTAGACCAAGTTCTGGCAAATGGGACTAGATTAATTTAGAGTATCAGATTGGCATGGGTATATTAGACTGAAGGGTCTTTTTTCATGCTATACATCTCTGTGAGTCAATCTCAGTTATCTATGAGAATAATAGCGTGACAATGATTTTCAAAATGCCTCCCTTTTTTTATATGTCCAACATCAGATCATTTCATTGGTTCAATGTTGGCAAAACAATCAATTCAAACTTGATTGGGTTTTAGTATCCTGAGGCATAATTCAAAATGATTGGTTAAATTCGATTTATTGTCAAAACAGCAACCAACTCAGGTATGCATTTCAGAGTTAAATGTTACATATTTTCAATTTTCCAGTACACTCTGAGACTACTAGTTGGTCATATGACAGGTGCTTCCAAGCCCTCAGTGTGGAACAGCACTCACTCGCTCTTAAAGGTACAGTTCATGCCTTCAACAACATAAACACCCCCAAAGGAAAAAATGAACCACTGTAATGAAAAGATGGCTTCATTTTTATTTCCTATTTCTTAATCCCATTACAATGAATTACATAAAAACACAAGACTCAAATGAAATAATCTCAAATTCTTATCTTTACGTCTTTCCAAGAATGTGAGGATTGTGGTCCATGTACATAACTGTCTCTGACACATTGTTCATCATATAAACATTAACATGTTGTAAGGCCAGTACCAAACCCAATCATTCTTTTCCAATGGTAGAGTATTTTCTCTGGTGGGTGTGTTGAGTTTCTTTGAAAAGTTGCCAATTGTTCATTCAATTCCATCATCATCTTTCTGGAGCTGTACAGCTCCAACTCCGATATCGCTGGCATTGAATGCTACTATGAAGGGTTTCAAAATATTTGGTGTAGCTGAAACTGCTTTTAAATTCTCAAAGGCCTCCTGGCATTGCTCTGTCCACCGAAACTTTGTGTTCTTCTTCAGTAAATCTGTTAGTGGCACCACCACACTGCTGAAGTTTGAAACAAAATTCAGGAAGAATCCACTTAGTGCCAAAAATCAAAACACCTCTTTCTTTGGAGTTGGTCATGGAAATTTCTCGATGATCTTCATCTTGACATTCCTTGCCGTTAACCTTCCATGACCGATGTTGTGTCCCAAGAACATCACTTATGCCTTCGCGAATGCGGTTTCTTTAAGTTTATTAACAGTTTTGCTTCTCTTGATCATTCAAAGAGCTCTGCCAACTGTACCATGTGATCTTTCCATGACTCATTGAAGGTCACTACATCATCCAGATAGACTGCACAATGCAGTCTCAACTCTTTTCCTAAGTCTTTGGAATGTGGATGGCGTGTTCTTCATTCCAAAAGGCATCACTTTTATTTGGGGTTACAAATGCAGAAACGTCTCTCACTTTTGTCACAAAGCTAGTCCCTTTATTTTCTAACAGCTGTTCCTTGGTTCAAGTATACTCTGCCCCTGATTTTTTTTTCAGAGGGGTAATAAACCAGGGCAGGCTCTGATCAGTCTGGTTTTGTACAGAGATGAAAAGGATTTTGAGAGGCTTTTTGTTTATATGTAAACAGATGAGACTTCAGGCCAAAGTGGTCATGTTTTAGAAGTGAGATGTATAATGAAAGGGAAGCAGTCAGCTCTCTCGCTAGCAGTTTAGTTCAGTCTTGAACTGGTGAGGGGCTCAACAATGAGCTGTGTAGAAACTCTCTGTCTCTCTCTCTCTCTCTCTCTCTCTCTCTCTCTCTCTCTCTCTGCCCTTCAACTTCAACCTCAACCTAGAAGCATGTTCTCCATTTATACTGGGCTTTAAGGGGAGTTGGCTGATTGGGATTGTTGTATATATTCGGAACAGCATAATTAAGTCTAGTTTAGATAGACTGAGTTCTGTAGGGGTTCTTTATTCTGTTGTTTGTGTTTCATTGTGCAGTTTTGTGAATGAACTTTTGTCTGTTTTTAACCTGGTAGTTAACTGAGCCAACTTACTCCGGGTAATTTTCACTGTACACTTACCGAAACAAATGACCTGGGCTGCCTGCTTAAAAATGTTTTGAGTGGTCTGGCCTAGTCCATAACAGATTGGGCACCCTTTGCATGGTTTTAAATAGCGAGTTGTAGGTGCTAATGTCTTTATTTCAGGTGTTGGTTTAGTTGGGATAGGAATGGTTCTTTCAGTTGCCAGAGGTTTTCTGGGTGTGGATGTGGTGACTTTGCAAAACTTCCAAAAAGTGAATAAGATCAATTGCAGAAATTAGCAGAGAACCGGAACTGGACCTGCCTGGTTCTGTGAGGAAAGGAGAGATACTTACAGCAGTAGCTCAGCATTTAAACGTGCTGGAGAAACCACCAGAATCTATAGAGATGACAAGAATTCAAGTGCAAATGAAGCAGCTTGAGTTAGAGGCGAGAAATAAGGAAAGGGCAGCAGAAATGAAACAGGTTGAGTTACTTTTAAAACAGAAGAGAGGGAAACAGAGAGAGCGTTTGAAATTCAAGAATTGACACTTAAAAAGGACAGTCAGCTGAAAAGGCTGGAGATAAAGGCTGAGGGTAAACTTAGTGAGGAACCATGTGGAAGAGCTGAGAGTTAAAACAGCAAGGTTAGCAGCTGAAGGGGCTGATGATTATGAGCTCATCCATAAAACTCAGTTTGGCTTCCAGAATCAATTTCAGTCCATGAGGGATAGAAACTGGGGCAAAGTTATAACTTGGGCTGCCTGCTTAAGAATGTTTTGTGTTGTCTGGCCTGGTCTGTCACACTTTCTCTGGTAAAGGTACCTGCCAATAACCACGCAGTAAGTCCAATGTTGTGATGTCCCTGGCTTGTCCAACTTTCTCTGTACAGTCCTTCAATTTGGTATTAGGTATGAGTCTGATTTTGTTACGGCATTGACCTTCCGATAATCCACACAAAATTATTGAGTCCTGTCAGGTTTGGGAACTAATCCGATCAGTGAACTTCATTCACTCTGACTCGCTTCAATGATATCTTCATTGAGAATCTCATCCACCTCCATCTGGGCCTGTGTGGCTTTGAAAGGATTAAGCCTGTAGGGATGTTGCTTTATCAGAACAGCATTCCCTACTTCTACCTCATGCACAATAGCATTAGTCCTCCCCATCTTATTTCTGCATATGTCCTCATACTGCTGCAACAAGCCTTTCAACTGGGTTCTTTGCTCCTGAGAAAGATCGTTCACTAACCTATCCCACTTCTCAAAGACTTCCTCATTGTTTAATGTATTTTGAGGTGCATCAAACTCCATCACATCTGGATTTGATTCTCCCTCTGTGGGCCAGGAACTAACACCTGTTTCTCCAGTTCTCTCTCTCTATTATAATCAAGTATCAACATATTTACATGATATACCCAATACTACTTTTCCCTCTCTGACATCTTTACCAGATAGTTTACCGGACTTAATATTTTCTCGGATTGGTAGGAACCACTAAACCTGGCTTTGAAGGGATCTCTGAAACAATACTAATATATCATTCCAATGGAAAACATTGGAATTTTAGAGTTTGTTTTTATCAGCCACATGCTTCATTCTCTGCAGTCCCTTCATTTGCTGTTTAGCTAACTCACCTACCCGATTTAATCCCTCCCTCACCTCAGATACATGATCCAAGTGTGAGATCTCCGACTTTGGTCCTGTCAATTTCGCTTTAATTAATTTCAAAGGCCCTCTCACTTTATGTCCAAATATTAACTCAAGGGAGGATGTAAACGGAGTGGATTCATTTGGGGCATCTCTAACAGCAAGCAATACGAATGGGATACCTTATCCCAATCATTCAGGTAATCCTGACAGTACGCTCTTAACATGGTCTTCAGGGTCCGATGCCACCTTTCCAAAGTTCCCTGGGATTCAGGATGATACGCATTTGAT